>NW_014569596.1:726908-822151 GCF_001313835.1 Polistes canadensis
CTATGCAATAGGAAGATGACTATTGGGGTTAAAGTGGAAATGATTAAATAAATAACTAGGAAATTGTAGTATTGTTATATGAATTAATCATAGTGTTGCCTTATATTTATTAGAAATAATATTATGGTTTACTATTTATTAATAATTGGTAATTTTTTATTATTATTATTATCATTATTACTACTACCACCACCACTGTAGCCTATGTTAATGATAAGAAAGTATATACCTAATAATTTTATAGGAGATTATATATATATAAATTTGTTTCCAACGTAGATCATGATCTTTTTTTTTTCCAAAGCAAAGTTTATCTCGGAAAGAAATCGTTAGATAGAAAAAAGATTCATTACGTCACGCTTAAGAAAATGTTTAGTGAATCATGTTCCGCATTTAATCGATCGTAGTAAAATGTTAGGAGAGAGATTCTTCGCAATAACCACGTGTCACAGGGGAACGCTGGTTAAAGCATAGTTTAGAGTGCAGGAGGAGGCGAATAGATTTGTCTACTATTTTTACTCTTTCAATTGTCTCGTGTTTCTAATTGCTATTAGAGTCACCGATAGGATTCGTTCCTTCTTTCGTTCTAACTTCCGTATTTGTCTTCTTACCGTTTGTCGCCATTTTCTTTTCGTTCAACTGCGATACCTTCTAGAAATTGTTTGCAACTTCTCGTTTCTTTTTTATTGTCATTCTTCGTCAACTTTCAATAGAAATTTTGGTTTTTGCATTTTCCAATTATATCTATGTATTTATATACATAGATGCGAGTTTATACATATCGTATAAAAAAGAAATTGATACGCGATGAACGTTGCTTTATTATCGTTAAAAAGTAGTACTAAAGTAGATTTTTAAAATATCCATTAATGTTCTTTTCTTAAACGTGCAACAAGTTATTCTATTTTTGGACTTACAATACATTTTTTTCATATATAAATCAAAAGATAACTATAATTCTGCGCGTTCTTGTGAAATTTTTGTTTAATTATATCCAATTTGATTAATCACAACTTAGAACAATGAGCGGTGCTAAGGATCAAAAGATCAGTACAAAGATCGTCGTTTAGATCTTCGAGAAAGAAAGAATTTTCCGTTTCCAAGGACACTATTTTGCAGCTGCGACTAATTTTCCACATAGCGTTAATCCCATGTGCATTAGACATTATCACAATGGTCGCTTATATATCGCTGGAATCAACATTACGATAATTCGACCTCCATTTGTAATTCCCTGTGTTCACGTTCAAATGTAAAACCGCACGCAAGTCTTTCTATTTTCCTCAATAATAATGAAATGTAATTTAGTTTCTAAGCCGTTTTCAAGGTTTTCTATTTCTCCTTCTCTTTCTTTCTTTCTTTTCCTTTTTTTCCAGCAAAATGTATTTTATTAAGTCGTAAATAAAAATTAGAATCCCTTTCTCAGGGATGGTCGTCGTGAAGATAACGAGAATACGAAGTATCAAAGATCGTTCATAAACTCGATCTTTCCTTTAAAGTAGATGGTTTTCGAGACGCGTCATCGGTGATCCCGCTTGTCTGACAATCCCACCTTCGGGTTTTAAACTGCGTGGGGTGGCGATATGCCTAATTTGAACGATGCAGCAGCAGTAACAGCCTCTCACTTTCTATCGTTTGCGTTACTAAGGAGATAGTTGAGTTCATGGCAGACTCGAAAGAAATTTTGAATTCGCTTTTTTTTTATCGTTTATCAAAATTTGAAAAAAGAAAAAAATTTATATCTACGTACGGTTGTTCTCATTATCTTTCTCTCTCTCTCTCTCTCTCTCTCTCTCTCTTACTCTCTTTCTTTCTAACTCTATCTCGCAATACATCGAGCGTATTTTTAGCGTAGGTCTTCGCGTTAGGGCTATGACGAATCATTCCAAAATTAGAACTGTCACACGTTGGTAACCGAAGAAATCGTCTTTAAGTATAATTTAAAGCGTTTCGAAGGATAATTAAAGTGATTTCTGTCTCTATCTTTCTCTTTTCCTTTCTTTTGGTCAAGTGTTTTGATTAAACTCATGTTTTTGCAGACGATAATGTCTCTATAAAGAAAACAAGAGTTAGCCAGGAGACATTTGATCTGGCGTTTGTGTAGACACCTAATGAGGAGACTTCGTAGAGTCTTTCTTTCTCTTTCGAGTTTTCTTTTTCATTAGGAATTCGAAAATAAAGAGGTAAGATTTAACAAAGGACTCTTTATCTTTTTTCCTTTCTTTTTCTCTCTCCCTTGTGGATGATAAAACGCGTCTTGTTTCTGTAAGATGATCCTTTGTCGTGGTACGTTTATCTCGATGCAATATACCTGTTAAAAGATACGATACATGAAACAGTTCTGAGCGATAAGTGTTATCACGGTTCCCATATTGTGCTCGAGCAGATGTTATCGTTCGCTATGAATCGGCCTGCTGATGATAGTATAGTCTGTCTTCTCTTCCGTCAGCATTATTCTTGCCATGTCTTTCTCTTTCTCATGCTCCCACATATTTCCGATTATATGCAAATCGTTCCTTCTTCCTTCGTCGATACAACGTCCTATACAGTACTCCTACGAATACGCCCGTAAGTTTCCATTATAACTTGTCCTACCTTCTTAGCAAATCTGTCTTTAGATTTCCGATTGATTATTTTTGTTATCTTATTTTTAAAATCTTTCTCTTGTTATATTTATATTTTTTTCTTTATATTTCTTCCATCGTTTTCATTAGCGTTAAGATTATGTTCTTTTTATGCGAAAACGTGTAATATACATCTTTTGCTTTCCTCTCTCTCTCTCTCTCTCTACATATCTTTTTTACGCGTTGTAGTTTGATGTCGGATGCACAGCGTCTCGCTGTAAACGAGAGAAGAGATCCATTTGTATTCGCCCCTCGTTCAAGTAAAAGAGAAGGGAACACCAATAGTGGCTGTTGACGATGCGAAGTACCTACGAAAATCAAGAAACTGTAATGCAGCAGGAAGGGCTAGCTATATATCATATAAAGGGTGCTGTCTGCTGCACCCTGCTTATCCTTTGCAGTGGGTGCAATGAATAACGACGAACAGAATAGGGTGTCTGCCTTCTTCTTACCAGCAGTGACATCTGGTTCGCGTCCTTTTTGACGTAGAAAGCTTTGCAAACGTGATCGCGAATACCCCGAGATAATTTAAAGATTCTTCCGTGAGTAAATTTCATATAATATTCTTCCTTACAAGAGTAACGTTTGTTATCAATCATGATGAAGGTGTGTCTTGAAGAGGTGCTTGTTCGTTTAATCTTGATGAATAAAAGACGGGAAATAGTGTGAGAATTTGATTGGCTCACGACGTTTATATTAATATTATTCGACCTTAATAATCGAAGCATTAAACGCCGAGTTGAGAAAGACATGAATATCATTTTTAATATAGCTCGTTAATGTGTACTATATTCTCTTTTGATGTTCTCCATCCTTGATTTTCATTTAAAATATAGTCACTTTCGCAACTATGTTGGAACGATGTTCACCCTTCAAGTGCACGTATGCGCATACTTCATTTGCACCACGATCGTGCTGTTCTAATTGCGTCGGACGATCGCGATGCCTAACGAATATGTTAGGCGGAGAGATAAGAAACGGTGGATTGTCGTAATTACTCGGTGTCGCGACGAATAGAATTTCCGTAGTGCTCTACTTGAAACACTGTGCACGAGTGGTATCAGACAGAGAAGGAAGGCACTTAGAATACGTGCTTCTTTCATTCTTTTCACCGTGACTGGCTGTCCGACACGATGGAACTTTGCCATCAAAGAACACCACTGGAATCCAATGAAAAAACTTTGCGGTGAACGTAACGAGCCGAGTTACGTTGGTAGTTTCATGCTTTTTTATTATTATTATTTGATTTCTTCGTCAAATTGCGTCGACGGACTAAAAAAGAAAAGAAATGGATGACTCTGGTGTAGCTTTTAGAATCGTTTTTCTTACTATGAAAACAGCATGCATGTAGATTTCCCGGGAGTGAAGTCAAGGTCTACTTGATAACGTCACATTGAGAAACGACAAAGAAAGATGGAGAGAGAAAGAAATGGAAATAGAAATCTCTTTCTCATTCTCTTATTTTCTTTATTGTTATCTTTGCTCTTTTCGACAATTTTGATTAAAATCGGCATTGTGACTCGTGTAGATCTATTTTTCTCTTTCTCTTTTTTGCGTCATCGGATGAGTCAAAAGACATATGTCTAAAGAATTTATTCCACTAACGTTTATTCTGAAAATCTTAAAGAAAACTGAATCACTAGATGGTATGACAACAAATACAATTATACTCATTGATAAGAACCCTTTGTTTGAATTTTTGTATTGCTAAGAAAAGAGATATTCGAATAAAAGTGACAAATTTTCCAAAATAAAAATAATTATATTCGGTGAATGAAAGGAAGTAAACAAATATTTTTTGTACGATACACTGTGTCGCATTAGTTGATCTCGCGTTATCATAAATAGGCATAACAGTTAGTGAGAATAGATAAGTGAACTCGTATCAGTTATCAAGTATCGAAGGATGCGTACCAGCTAATTTAATCGATCTTGCATCAGTGATTTCGCCTACGTCTTCATTCGTCATCTTTTCTTGGCAACTAACTAAGTCGTCGATTTATATGATATATAACCCACAATATTTTATATTCGCGAAGAGAATCTTTAATATCTTTATTTAAATATACTTTATGGTTTTTGTTAATACTAACGTGCTATTTTTACATCGGACATTCTGTTTTCATCTTAAAACGCGTTAGGAGTTCTTGGACCTCCTTGTAATATTATTATTCTGAACGAGTCGAACGACTACTTTCTCGCGCAGAATCTAAAAATATATATCTTACATTAGTTTAAGAAACGGGAGATGTAGTTTTTATCTACGCCGTGAAAATGCTATTTCTCATCTTACAATATTGATAATCGTGAAAACCTGTTCGTCGATTGATTAATAACAATACATTTCTTATTAAAATGCAAACACTGGAATTAATTGAATGACGTAGCTATTATCGACTTAATTAAGCAGACTTAATTGATGATTTAACTTTATTCAAGGTACTTAGATCGAAACAGTAGGAGGGTGTACGCTTCATTTTCGTCTCGCATTTGAATTGTTAGTAACCGAAGCCTGACTACACGTCCGGTGGGAGTTCATTTCGTCTTCTTCTTCCTTCTTTTTTTTTCGATCGTAACGAACCGTAATGAAAACCTCTTTTACAGTCTAATCTGTTAGAAAATTTGGACAGAGGATGGAGTCATGTGGGACGATCGAGTCGTTTGGAGGATAATCAACTTTGAAAAATTATGCTCATGGGGTACTTCAAAATTTGTAAGGTTACTGTTTTAAGTGGTTGCAAAATTTTGTACTACACTCTTTGATCTTTATATCGCAGAGGTTGACTTTCTTTGACAGTAGGAAAAAGAGAAAAAAAAGGAAAAGAAAGAAGGAAGGAAGGAAAGAAAGAAAGAGAGAGAGAGTGAGAGCTGGCATATTTTCTTTTACATGCAGCAGGAACCTTTATAAACTCAACGGCGGCTGTGCATACGCTCATTAACGATATTAACGGAAGACGACTAGCAGACAACGCGTAGGTTGAAGACCTTTGCATCCTCCCTCTTTCCCTTCTCATAGCTTGCATACAACAACGAAGCACGTTCAACAACACACTACTTAGGTGCATTCTCCGACGTGGACCTGCACATTCTCGTTGCTGAGCACGTGAGCGCGTTCACTCGATCAAACGCGCTTTGCTATTCTTATCACATTGATTTTACTCGGTGCCCGCATTGTTACAGTTTCAACCACGAACTTTTTCATTCGCCCACGAAAAGCCTTTATCGTCTAACGTGAAAACGTGAGAAAAGGGCTAGTTTCAAACGTAAATTCTGACCTACATGTATAAAGAAATCTATTTACTTTTTCCCCTTTCGCGATCCTAAATAAAAGTCCCACGATTGAGATATGTATGTACGTAAGTACTTACTTACGTACCGTGACTTGAATGCTAATAAATCCACGATTTAACCTTATGTTAGTTAAATCTTTCGCGAAAGTAGTAACAAAGACGTGCACACGCATAGAGTTAAAGAAAATCGGTGGAAAATGTAGATTTGTCGGAAAGCCAATTCTCTTTCTTTGTTCGTTGAGAGAGAACCCGCAAGCGAGCGTGTCCATCCCGGCCAAAGTTTTCTTTCTTTTTTCTTTCTTTTTCTTTCTTTCTTTCTTTTTTATCTTCCCTCTCAACGCCCACGATCGTTATAAAATTGGTCGCCAAGAACCGGCCGCCCTAGTTCTCTCCTCGTGGAATTGCATCTCGACCGTTCATTCGCCCATCTCTTCGACCACCGTATTTATAGAGGCGAACGGCTAAGCTACCCTCTTCGGAGATCGTATTTTCTACGATCGCCTTTATTTCAGATAAAATAGATAAGCTCTCGCTTCGCGACGCTTGAGAACCGAAGGTTTGTACGAGCAAACGGGGAAAATACAAGTATACAAAGTAAAGAGGGTTTCTTTCCCTTGGGATCGGCGTTTTTCTTGGTGTTTTTCTTGGCGTTTTTCTTGGCTTACTATCATTAGTAGATAAGTTTTGTTTGATATAAAACTCACTCATTATATATATATATATACTTACACCATCTGCTTGTACCGATATCGATCTATTATCGATAACGTGCGATTTAATAAGAATTACCTTAAATGGAAGTAGATAAAACACGTTGTTATTACTTCAATAACATCATCGAACATACATTTCTTTTCTACAGGCAGATACTATTTTACGAGAGTCGGACCCATTCTACTACGTTCATTAATACGAACTAAAGCTCGATTACTACTGCGATACTATTACGTTAACTACAGGACCAAAATAACATTTAACGAAAGGGCACTACAACGACACGTTGATTGCTCAATTTTCATTCGTTTGGTATAGCTTCTAATAGATAACCCAGTGAACTGATTACCCACTTCAAATCATTCTCAGTTACGTTTAGTATTTAGTATTCGGGACGATTGTTTCGTGGACAGCAGATAAATAATGAAAACTTACGGTAAATTCAATGTCAATGGACTTCAAACGATTGTCGTTACTAAGATTTATATCTAATCGGAATTAAATCTACTAGTTATATTTTCGAGAGAACATTCATCGGATATGAGTTTACAATGAAAGACAACAATTTACGTCTGTATAGATATGCATATCATATAGTGATGCTAATGTTTTTTAACATGACCTAATATAGAGCAATACTGTATATGTGTGATAAGTACATTTTTAATTTATATATATTTATTTATATAAGCTGTTATCACACTAATACGAGTTGATAAAAAGACATTGAAAGAGGGAAAACGCGATCAAGTCAATGATTCAAGATTAAAGTGACTGTCTTTAAGACATTATCAGAGATCGTGACATTTATTTAGGATGATCGTCATCGTACGGTTGCCGAGAAAGAGAAGTCAGAATTTATTTACTAGTACCTACTTGAGCCTCATAACACTCGTGACTGTTCTATCTTAGATAATGAAAAATCAATAGGTCCTAGTATTTCATAGTTTCGTGTGCGTTAGTCGCAGTCACGTGTGCCTTGTTCGTGTTTCGTAACTTTATTCGGAATGCAGAAGCATGGAGAGTGCTTCCTCTTACTTCCTTTAACATAAAAATCTAACAGAGGAAAAAAAAAAAAGAAGAAATAAGATCGATGGTTATGATGCGATCATGGAATAGTTGTTACGGGTTTGTATTATACACGGTATCGCGATTAAAACTAATTAAAGCTCGAATGTTTAATGCATGCTTTTGCTCGTTTTAACAGATTTCACAATTCGCTTGGCTGTTTGTAATCCTTATAAATATTACTCCTGGTTTCTATTTTATTTGATTCTTTCTATCAAACACGGAAGTCGTTTCGGCGTGTTACGAATATAGAATATATTAACGTTCAGCAGTGTGTTAATAAACATTTGCACTCTCCTTTTGTATATAACACCATATTTTACATACATTCTATACTAACATTTCTATGCTATTCAACATGCGAAAAGGAGGAGACCAAAGCAAAACTTGAATCTAGGTTGCTGATCCCGTATTTTCTGATTATCCTCGTTACGTGCTGGTAAATCATAAAATAATTCTAAATTTATTGGTCGTTTTTGATATTATAGAAAATTATTGGGACTCGTAACGGTAGCAAATGCAATATTATTACGTTAGGGTTGTACAGTGTGGTACGAATAATTGCATTCTTTGCGGTTATATGCGCATTAGAATACATAGAATTTTCTAGAAGAGATCAGTGATTTGCATATGAAATAAGAGAAGACTTTGTCATACTTTAACGATAAATAACTTTTTTTTTGTCATTTCTACGCGTTACATTTATCGTCTTTATCATATAATCGTTATCGCTTTATCATATATTTATCGTATTTTATATTACTTACGTATTATTTTATTTATATTCGATTTCAAAAAGTCTCGGAACATATATATATATATATATATATATTTCTTTAACTGACTGTATGTAATTCCCATGCGGTTACAATGTATACGGAATACGTATGCGAATAACAACTTGGTAACATACATTCTGTTTTGCGGATAGCATTTTGCCAAGCCGATCGTATAGCTAGTTCTTCCCACTTATTCTTCTCAATTTCACGCGATCGGATCTCTTAGAAGGTGGAAGTTACATAACCGCGAACGTTCGCTTAACCATAGGTAATGATACATCGACTACGTTATCGGTAAGAGTCCAGGTGTAACACAATGGATCAGCAACAGCAGCAATTGGGTAAGAAACATCAAACAACGGCGAATTCACCGGAGGCGGCTATAGCTGGCGATGTCTTCGATCAATTCTGCAATGCCACTACCCTAAAATCTATACTCGGCCATTATCGAAATCTTTGCGAGTTGCTCAAGATCAAGCCGAATACGATAAGTCAATTTTATCCGAAATTGAAGTCGAAACTGCGATCGTGGAAGGCGCAAGCCTTGTGGAAGAAATTCGATCAAAGAGCCAATCACAAGTGCTACAATCGCGGAAAGGCATGTCCTAATGCGAGGGTGAGTTCAATCCTTTTCTAGCATCGGATATGGATTATGTGTTCTCTTCAAAGGGAAAGGAATAAATAGAATTATTTTTTTTTTCCCAGGTCTTGATCATAGGAGGTGGTCCTTGTGGGCTTCGATCCGCGATAGAGGCACAGTTGTTAGGTGCAAAGGTCGTGGTCATTGAGAAAAGAGATCGAATGTCTAGAAATAACGTTCTACACCTTTGGCCCTTCGTTATTCAAGATCTTCGTGGATTAGGTGCAAAGAAATTCTTTGGAAAATTTTGCGCTGGCTCGATCGATCATATCAGCATAAGACAGCTGCAGTGCATCTTACTCAAGGTCGCCCTTATTCTCGGCGTTGAGTTCCATGAGAGCGTCAGCTTCGAATCGTTGATACCACCACCGGATAATCAAGAGGAAGCCAGTAAGTACTTCCTTTCACTAGAGATATGATGATACTATTTTAATTGTAATTTAAAAACATTGTATTTTTCTCTATCTTTCTCTCTCTCTCAAAGCATATATATGACGCTTTCGAGATAATAAAATATGTTTTTATTCGTAACAATTAATAAGTTCATTGAAATTATCAAACCGACGGAGGATTAAAAGTTATCAAAGTGCATTTGTTATTCAAAGATGTCTGTTAGCCTCGGCTATAACATCATACGAATAGAAGGTGCATGTATTATATGTAGAGTACATAAGAAAGTCTAAATGCAATCGGAATAACATGTTTATTTAATGCGAAGTCGATGAACGAGTCATGTGCATTCTATAATTAATTTGATAATTCTTTGGATTTATTTTATCAAAGTTCAATTTGTTTTTGTACTCATTTGATTCATAGAGATCGGATGGAGAGCCAAGACCTCACCTGCCGATCATCCTGTATCGCAATACGAATTCGACGTGCTTATCGGTGCCGATGGAAAAAGAAATACTCTTGAAGGTTTTAAACGCAAGGAGTTTCGTGGGAAACTCGCTATTGCGATAACAGCTAATTTCATAAATAAAAGAACTGAAGCCGAAGCACGAGTTGAAGAAATCAGCGGTGTCGCCTTTATATTTAATCAAAAGTTTTTCAAGGAATTGTATCAAGAAACGGGTATCGATTTAGAGAACATTGTCTATTACAAGGACGATACGCATTACTTCGTCATGACCGCCAAGAAACACAGCTTGATCGATAAAGGTGTTATTCTTCAGGTGAAAATCACATGGTATCTGTAGCAAAATTATTGTCGATTAAAGGCTTTATTGCATAATTACGTTCGTTCGTTGAAAAAGATATTATAGAAATGAAGCGATACTTATTTCAAATTTGAAATGGCTCATTTTCAGGATCATGCTGATACTGCTAAGCTCTTGGCTAAGGAAAATGTAGACCGAGAAGCATTGATGTTATATGCTAGGGAAGCTGCGGAATTTTCGACGGAGTATCAAATGATGGACATGGAATTCGCCGTTAATCATTACGGTCAACCGGACGTGGCCATGTTCGATTTTACGTCAATGTACGCTGCAGAAAACGCAAGTCGTGTTTTAAATCGTAATGGGCATAGGTTACTCATGATTCTAGTCGGGGACAGTCTTCTTGAGGTATGCTGTATGTCAAACAAAATCTAAAAACGATTAGTTATTCCATTCGAAACTTCATTGATTGTTAGCTTTATTCTCTTTTATCTTTAGCTTTTCCAAATTTCAAATTAAAGTGGTTTATATTTATCGCATTACTCATAAGTCTTACAATTAAAACAAAATTTACGATCGTTTTAGCCATTTTGGCCAACCGGGTCTGGTTGTGCAAGAGGATTTCTTAGTTCACTCGATGCTTGTTGGGCAATAAAAGGATGGGGTACTTCCTTGACACCATTAGAAGTAATAGCTGAACGAGAATCGATATACAGACTTCTTGGTCAGACTACTCCAGAGAATTTAAATAGGGATTATGCCGCATACACTTTAGATCCTCATACAAGGTAGAAGTTTTTGTTTCTATCTACATTATATGTTATTTTAATGTTATTTTCTTTTTATATAGGTACCCGAATTTAAATTCTCATTCGGTTACTCCTGCACAAGTGCTGAGTTTGGTCGATACAGATGATCCAGAGATAATTAAACAACCAGCTGTACAGCCTGAAATTGACATCCCTAAGAAACGACGACGTCGTGGTAAAATTGAATTTAAAGATTACCTTTTAAATATCCGTAATAATAAAATAAGGTTGTTCTTTCATTCATATAGCTATTGGATGAGCATTTTCACTTGTTATAGATCTTAGAGCAGATTCTCAAGTGCATCCGGACGTATTGCTTCGTTGGTTACAAAAGCAGGTTGCTCTTTATGAAGGCATACATATAGAAGATATGGGTGCTTCTTTTAAAAGTGGTTTAGCTATCTGTGCCATTATACACAGATATCGACCTGACTTAATCGATTTTTATAGTTTACAAACAGCGGAAGCAACAACAAATAATCAGCTTGCTTTTGATATTTTAGAAAAGGAACTAGGCATACCTCCGGTAAGTGATGATTCAATAATTGAAGATGAGTAATTTATTTGAATATAATATTCATATTATGTTAATATATAATTTTTAGATAATGACAGGAGAAGAAATGTCTCAGTGCGATGTTCCTGATAAATTAGCTATGTTTTCTTATTTAACTCAAATATACGAAGCTTTCCGTAGAGAGATACCACATATAAAACATCCTAAATTGGTAAATAAAATTTACAAAAATATTATTATAATTAAATTATCGTTAAGTTTTTATTTGTTATTTTCATCTACGTTTTACGACGATTATAGGAATTAGACAATGAAGAAATATCATCGCATCTAATACTGAGCCATTTGACGGCCGAACAGAAAGCACAACTACTTGGACATATTGTCAAACAAGAAAGTGCATCGCGAGCAAGACATTCACGTATACGGCAATCAAGTGAAAATATACAGCAGCATGGAGATAAAAAAGGTGATACTATCAGCCGGCGGTCTAGGAAAAGACGAAGTATGGAGAAGATTGGTGCAACAGTGGTAAGAGATAAATATATATTATTCAAATAATGCTATGCTTTTACAATGTTTAAGATTTTAGTTATAACATTAGAATACGCGAGCTATTATTATAAACAGTTATTATACGCTCTTATAGTCACGGTGGCAGAAATTCGAAGATATAATACTTCATGGGCTATTCATATCTTTATTTATAATTATTGGACTTACGGTCACTGTGCTACGGGAAGAGGTTATTGCGTTCTGACTGTCATGCATGATCTGCCAAATATGAATGGAACGTTTGAAGATTATCGGTTACATACAAAATTTTTTATATATATTTGTATATATATTGAAACAATACAAATGCTATCTTCTCAAATATTTTAATTTATTTATAAAATGCGCGTAGAAAATATTACGAAAAAAAATTCGTAATTGTTGACAATAGTAAAATATGCTTCTTTGCATGTAAAAGAAAGAGAGATAAATATGCTTAATATATTTAAATCTTAGTAAGCTTTACTGTAAAAAAAGATGGTCTTTTTTTTTTTTTTCTTATATATATATATAGTAACAACATGAATATATTTGTAACATATTATTACATAATATGCAAAACACAATGCAAAATATTGAAGACAGATTGAATTTGTCAAAAATAAGTAGTTTATTTTGATTAAGTTAACACATACTATACATTTTAAAAACTAATGTGAAGGAGGAAAGGCTGAAAAGACTCGATGAAATAGAAAAGAATCGTGTCGAACATATGAAGAGGCGGCAATTCTTACGAAAAATGGCAACACAACAATTCTACAAAAGTATGCAGATGCTGCAAGCAAATGCAAAACGGGAAAGAGATGAGCCTTTTGAGGATTACTCGATATTCTTATATCGTCAGACTGCTCCAGATTTCAAGGATAGAGTGAAAGATCTGGAGCAGAAAATCTTGCATCCAGTAAGCTAGATACTGTGTTATGTGAGACAATTACTTACGTTTTTGAAAGAAACGTTAATTTTCTGGTGTTTGGCTCTAAAGTGTTGTCTTACAATTGCTTTATCATAAAATTTTGCTGTCAATTTCTAACCACTATCAATGATGCAAACTTTCTTCTAAAAATAAATATGGAATGATACTATGCCACGAAACAAGAATTTAACAATTGCTTTGAAAATAAAAGATGAATGCAGGCTACAAAATAATTATTACATACAAAAACATTTACTGATATTACGTATGTGTGAGCATTGTTAGGAATCATAATGGTAACATTTAGAAACCAATTAATACAGTACTTGAAAACTGTAAAAAATGATTGTTACTTGTATAACAACTACTCATGGAATGTTTTAAATTTAATCTTTATTTTTTTCAATACAAATAAAAAATATTATTATTATTGTTATGATATATGTACTCGCGATTTTTAATAATTGGCTTCTAAATTTTCAATTTATATAATATTTACAATAATGTAATAATGCGCTCTTTATCACTGCTTGAGAAGCTCAAGATTTCTATTTATGTTGCATGTATAATTTCTATTTTTTATATTTTTTTCTATTTATTTGTTATGTTTTGTTTTTAGTATTTTGTTTTATTTGTTTTTAATATGCTAGTATTATTAATTTAAAATTATGTATTTTACATTTTTCACAGGACAGAGAATCTAAGTTACATGCCTGTCATCATAGGTATGGAATAGATGAAGAATTTTCTGGACGAATAAAAAATATTGAACACAAATTGAAGGGTTCTGGATTGCCAGAAAAAAAACCGAGAGATCTTCTACGTGCTATTGGTTGGTTATTTTATAATTTTATAAATTATACATTTTACATTTAAAAAATAATAACTATATATATTTATGTATAATATATTAAGGTAAGATTGAAAAAACCGATTGGAATATTAAGGAAATAGAAAGAAAAATAGAAGAAAACAAAATGGGCCATGGAGTACGACATGACAAAGTAGAACGAGTGCCGAAATGGAGTCGAGAACAGGTTGGCTAGAAATAATATTACATTATGTAAAAATTAATATCTTTCAGATCTCTATATGCTTTATTCAGTTTTTAGCTCGACAAATTAAAATGGAGAAGAAGGGGCATGATGCAAAAGACGTAGATAGTAAGTATGCGGAAATTGACAATACCCTTAAAAATATTGACAAGAAGATTAAAGAGGGTAATGTACTCGGCCACAATAAAGTCTCAGCTATGGCTGAGCAATTTTCAAGTAAAACGCAGGATACAGAACTCAAAGTGCAGAAATCGGTAAATATTATATTTTGTCAGTTTATAGCCTCTTTTATATGTGTAAATAGTTTATGTATACTTAATATTATGGATAACAGATTTGTAGACACGTTGTGTTTAGAAAATACATAATTTTTTATATTAAAACTATTTATTTGTGTTTAATAATTTGAATGTATTTTTCAGAATACTAAAACACCACTGACGTTACCTGCACAAGGAGGTTCAGAAATGTGTCATTTTTGTAATAAGAGGGTTTATTTGATGGAAAGGTTGAGTGCAGAGGGCAAATATTTTCATAGAGGTTGTTTCCGTTGTGAATATTGTTCAACTTCATTAAGAATAGGTTAATATTGCTTCCTTATTAAGCAGTTCTTCTGAATGTTATGAATACAAAAGAAAATATTAAAGTATAATGTATATAAAAAGTAAATATAAAGTAAATATAAAGTATAATGTTTTTCAATTATAGGAAATCATACATATGACAGACTGAAGAATGGTGGACGATTCTATTGCACACAACATTTTGGTCTTCCAGGTACTATGAAAGGTAGAATTGAAAAGAAGAAATCTACAGTAAATAAAGAAAATGTAGCACATACGTCTACTGATGCAATAATTCCAGAAAAGGTAAATTTTATATTATTCAAATTATAATTATGATTCAGGTAATGATGTATACATTTTATATTCATATTTCAAATTGCTTTACAATTAGATTAATATACAAACGGAAGGAGTAGTCGTAGGACTTGACTTGCTTGATCGCGGTCAAACGCCAGAAAGAATTGAATTTGAAAATTTAGCTAGAATATCAGATACAGAAGAAGCTCACAGTCAAATGGACGAAGACGAATGGACGGATAGAAATTTTGGTGCTTCTGCCGCAGAGATGGGTTCCAGTGATGATATTTCTGATATGAGGTAAATTTATAAAGGCTTAACAGAAAGTTTATAAATATTAAATAATATTTTATTTTCATCTAAAATATAATTTTTAAATTATATTGTTCTTATCATTTAATTTATGTTCTCAGTGATTCGGATGACGATAATGAAGTTTTTGAAGAAGCAATAGACCAGCCATTGACCACAGAGGGGACTTTAGAATTAGCTAAAAATTGGACTCTTCGTTATTCCAATTCTCAAAACGCAACAGGACAATCTGATACAGGAAGTAACGAATATGAAGATTCTAGTGATGAATATACTAGTGAAGGTATTATAATTATATAAACTAATTATACGTAAGGAACTTTAACTAGTTAATTATATTCTTTAAAATTTTCGAAAAAATTTTTTATTTAATTGTATGTAATAATGTAGATTTTATTTAATTTTATATATAGAATTGTATATTTTAATTAAATTGTACAGAAGACGAAAGCAGTACTGCGACAGAAGATGAAGATGATGCACGCGCTCGGGAATTACGAAAGCAGGAGGTCTGGTTGCCAGTTCCTCCAATGAGTTCTGACACAGATACCGGTTCAGAAACAGAGGTGAAAATTTGTCAAGACTCTATAAGTACAGTAAATCAAGATTTGTCTATATTTCCTGAATCCACTTTTATACATGACCCTAATATCACATCGCCCTCTATAACAAATATACAAAGTAATCAAATAGAATCTCTTAAAAATGATATTATTGGAAGTAATATTGATAAAATTGAGCACAGTAAAATCAATACAGTAGAACCTTCCATGACAATAATAGATGGATCAGTTGAAAAAAGTGTAAGTGATAATGACATAAACATAACTAATCAGACAATATATTCTCATATGTCTATTGATAAAGATCTCACTAATGATAATGAAGTATTATATAGTAATAGTAATAACACTAATATGAATGAGAAAATTACAGATCTTACTATCACAAATAAATCAAAAATTATAGATCTTTCAAACGAATCTCTCACTAGCCAATCTTTAAGTACAACAGAATCGACTCACAAGCGTTCTGTAAGTAGTGATGAAAATTTACCAGACTTAATTGCTTCTTCCCCTAAATTAAACAGGCAGTCGTCATCATGTTCATTATCTGAAATTGGCGAATTAACTCAAGAAATATTTAAAGATGCATTGATGGATGTTGATGATGATAATTTTATTATGAGAGATTACAATGATCATAAATCTGAATTACCAAAACAAGATTTAATTCAAACAGAAATAAGTGATACTAATAGTATTAAACAAAATTCATTAAATTTATCTGTAAATAAAACTGAAGATGTCATATGTCCAATAGTCACAGTGACATCACCTTCTCCTACAAATGAAATATCACTTGAAAAGCTCTCCGCTGATTCAACAAAATTAACAATACCTAAAGAAAAAATCAAACGTCCAACATCTGAACATAAAAATACTGCTTTTGATAATTTAAAATATGATTTAAGACAAAGAAGAATGAAACATGCAACAAAATTACCAGAACTACGACCATTGTCTGTTGAAAACGCGCGATTTCAAATGAATAAATATTTTCAGGGCAATATAAATACTAATACGAATTTCAACGAAAAAATTACAGAACAAATCGCTCACGATGGAAATATTGCTGATATAAATGATCAAATGTTGGACATTAAGCCTAAATTATCTGATAAAGTTGATACAAAAAATATAATTAAATATTTTCAGATAACGAAAAATAGTACTAATAACAATAATGAAAACCAAATAAATAATTCTGTTATAGTAAATACAAAAATAGATAATGACGTGAACATTAAAGATATTAAGGAGGAAGATAATTTTAATATTAATACTAGTGTTAAAGAACTTTCTTTAATTGATGAACAAATTGAAATTAGTGCTCTAGAAGATTATCTTTTCAATGATAAGAACTTGCAATCAACAGTTAAAGAAGAGATAGAAAAAATATCTACTAATAATGATTCCTTCAAATCTTCTACAAATTTTTTGTCTGAATCTTTAAATATAGAAAATATTCCTATAATAAATAAATCCATAGATCAAAATATACAAAAAGATGATGCTTTTATCATAAATTCTAATTGTCATAGTAATAATCTTCCTGCATCTGAAAATAAAAATATTACAGAAAGTTTGAGTACAGAAATATGTAATAATGAAATAGATCCACTTCTAAAATTAAATAAAATTAAAATATCCAATAATACAGATATGTCTAGCCATTTAGAAGAAATACCGAAACGGCCAGAAAGAAAATATTCAAGTCATTCAAATAATAATTTATCAAATAATAATATTCTTAAAACTGAATCTACTTACACTCCAGAAGTTCCAATAAGAAATAAAAATACTAAAGCTAAAATATCAATTGCAAAAGAAACTACAACACTACCGAACATGGAAGCAAAATCTTCTAAATTAGATAATCCGATTTCATCTTCCAATAATAAAGAAACAACCATACAACGCGGTAATTCTGATATAAAAAAAAGTAATGTCCAAAAAAGTATTAATAGAACAGAACAAATTCCTGTGCCAGGATCCAATGTAAATTTAAAAGAAAGGAGTTATCCTTCTGATAGTCAATCCTTGTTAAAAAGAACTTTCTTACATGAGTCTACAAAATCTGTTTGTTCCTCAAAAAGTGATAAAACTAAAAAAGATAAATGTATAATTTCGTAAAGTATATTAATTAATTAGTTTTTAAGTATATAGAAGATATGAGTGAATTGTGTGTTATAAAAAATAATTTTGGCACTTGACTGTGTCAAGGACATATATTTTGCAACTTATAATAATTATTAAAGCGTATTGTGAGATGTGTTAATAAAGTACATGAAAACAAGATAATACTTGGCTGATGGTGATACATATCATAAGACCTGAAGCCTTTGAAAGTAAGGTAACAAATTTCTATATATGTGAATGGCGTGGCATTAAACTAATGTAAATTAACAGATATTGAAACTAATTAATCGTTTGTGCTTGTGCAATATAACTAAAACCAAAGATTTTGCTCGCCAGGTTATTGATATATTTACAATTACCACCAGCCATTACTTTATTAAAAATCTCACTGCTTTATTTTAAATAATAGTTCTAATACATTAAAATTAGAAATACTAAAGTTATTACACAGATACAAAAAAATACAGGGTCATATATTGTTTTCCCTTTATGGCTACTTTTAATAAGTACTAGTAGTTTTCTTCTGTTATACTAATATGCTAAATGATTTTTAGATATTACTATATAATACAGCATTTTTATATAATATTATAATAAGTATTAATTTTTGCAGGTTGCTTCCGACGATGGATCGACAGAAGAAAGCGAAGAAAATTCAGCCACAGAAATATCTACAGATTCTGAATTTGAACACGATGGAGTTACACCAACGCAACATGAAATTCCAGAAATTACAATAAATGATGCATACGTTCGGAAGACCAGGGGTAATTATGTGGAGCCTAAGAAAGTACAAGTGAAAAGTAAAATAATATCATCGATTAATGGAAAATTTAAACAAGAAAACGAAACAGAAGGTAAAGTTGAATTGAGAAATTTAACTCCTACAAAAAAAACAATACAACAAGAAATTAAAACTGAATCAAAATCTCCAATGCTTGGATCTAGTTTCAACACAAACAATCTGTCACCATTAGTTAATCCACGGAAAGGTGACTACCTGTTAAATCGCACGCATTCTACAGAGGGAATTGCATCTAAATTGTCTTTAGAACTCAAAAAAAGATATTTGCTAGGTGGACCAGCTCTTGCTGGCTCCGTTATGAAGTCGGGTTCTACTTCAAATGTAGATACAAAATTAAGAAGTCTCACAGATGCTATTTCTCAGCATCAGAAACTTTTAAATCCAGCTCCTGAACCAAGTCCAACAATGCAAGCATTTTTACAAGGCACAAGCAAGTTGCACTTAAGTAATACTCAACTTTCTCCATTATCACCTACTATGTTATTTTCCGGTCAATCTGTCAGGCCACTATCAGTTAATCTAGTTTCAAAAATTAATCTAAACAATACTACTAACGAAAATAAAGCTACTAGTGGAATATCAGATGAATCTAAGATACATCTTCCAGATTTGGTAACAGAAACAAGTATTTTAAAATCTAGGACTGCTCCGAACGTTAGTGAATCTATGAAAGATATTGAAACAAAACAAACTGAAGAAAAAATTTCTCCCAATAAAACTAATGATACTAATACAAAATCTTTGATATCAGAGAATGTTAATATCCAAAATACAGAGAAAACTGTTCCTACGGGTTTAGATGAAAATATTAGTTGCCGGCCTCGTAGTCCATTACATGAAACATCAATTATTGTTCCTGAAGTACATTGGGCTAAAAACAAAGAAGAGCTGAAAGAAGCGGACAGTTCGGAAGATTCAGAAATCGATAGCGATTCTTTATCTTTAAGTGATGTTGAAATAGAGGAAGATAATAAGCGAGAACAACTACTTACTACAAACTTATCTCCACCAAGGCTTCAAATTCATAGCACAGATGGAGATCTTTTATTGGATGAAGGTATTGATAAGAATAAAATATTAGATATCTGTTCAACATTTGAACCAGATTCTATTGAATGTTCATTCTTACGAGATGAGCAACCAAATAATGAACAAATTGCTGCACACTTAGTACAATCATCTTTAAATAATGAAAAATTAATTGAAGTTTTAAATAATAAAATAGAGGAATGTGATCTACATGATAATAATAAACAAAGAAGTATAAGCAGTTGTAGTAGTTCCGCATCAGTAGCATCTGCTATATCTAATAAACAAGATGATTCAGAGGAAAACGACGTAACTACGACAGCTGCTCTTACTGAAACAGAATTTTCAGAATGGGCTCGTGATGGTCAAGATTTAGTTTCTTACGATTTACAAGATACTGATTTTGATATAAATCCTGAATTTGTAACTAAAAGAAAAACTTCAAATCTATTCCATGGAAAATCATCTGTGTGTAATTCAATGATGAAAAGAGAAAATCCAGATGATACACAAGCATATACTTACAGATCAGAAAGAAGAACAGAATTTTTATCTAATAATACTTCCGAACTTCTTGCTAATGGAGAGGACATTGATTATATGGATACAGATAATGAATCTCTTTTAGACGATAGTTTGCAAGATGCGACTAATATGGCATTACTTAAGAACAGAGGATATGTTGAATTTGTAAATATTAAAACCATTACTTCCTTAAGAAGTAATATGACAAACGATGCGCCAATAGCAACATTAGAATGTGAAAACGATATTTGTTCAGAAGAGGAAATCCTTAATAATGAGAATATCATTGAAATCAACCCTGTAACTATGGATGATGTTATGAATAAATTAAATGGTGCTACAAATTCTGTGGATACTAAACGTCAAGAAAGTTCAATATTTAATAATGCAGAGTCAAAAACTGTCCAAGAGGCACAAACTATTTCAGAAACAATTAACAATGATTCATTGCAATCTATGGATGAAGATAGTCTGTTAATAGTTGAACCTGCTGAAGATACAACTACCAGTGAAGTCATTACAATTCTTGCTAGCCCTGTTAATCCACAAAAATCCATTGTGCCTAAAGAAGAGGTACATGAGCAAATACAACAAGGAAAAACGCTCGCAGACTCAAGTAACCCAGATTATTTGGAATATGTAAAACGTCTCCAATCAAGAATTGCCGAATTTAGTAATGCTAAAGATTCGATAGATGTCCGAAAATCTAAAAGAAAGAATTCTAAAAACTTGGTAGCACAAACTCGAACAGCGGAATTAATAGCAGAAGAGATTAGAAATCAAGAGTCATTTAATAATAATAATCTTAATTCTCCGGCCACTTCTCGTAAATTAGAAGAAATTACAAGAGAAAGATCTAAGCAAAAAAATGTTATTGAAGATTTATTAATGGATAAATTGGTTGCACATAAACAAAAGTCTGCAGAAAAGAAAGCCAGGAGAGCGGCAAGGGCTTCTTCTTTTAGTTCTATATTATCTCCAGCGAAACTTTCGACTAACACTGCTGCTACTACTACTACCGCTGCTGCTATAGCTGATAATATATCTGCAACTAAATTCGTGCCAACATCTTTAGAAACACAAATTAGTAATACCACTCATAATATGACGTTTGCTGATGCAAAAAAACTATTGCAGGCAGAGCAATCACTGCCTCTCGATTCTAGTGTATCTCAGCAAACAGAAAACAATGAAAGTACTTCTTATACAAAAACAACAAATCAAATAGAACAATCTGAAGTGGATAAAGATTTTAAAACTCCTATTGCACCACCTAGATTCAAACATGAAGAGACCAAAAGAACAACTGAAAAAGCACGACAAGATGCGAGAGAAAGAGCTAGGTTGAAAAGTGATGAAGATCTAGGATTAAGTCCTGAGGATAAAATCAAGGAATTAAAAATGAAGTTTGCACGTCGACAACATTCGGTCGAAGAAAGAAGAAAAACAGAAGATACGGCATCACCTGAAATTAAAAGCAGATCTTTTAGCTTCACTATAAATAAACCAGGATTGAAGCTTCAGACGAGTAAAAGTACAGATAATATGAAAGCAATAACAAAAAAAATGAATCTTAAAGATGTATCTACCATAAGTGCAAAATCAATGGACGAATTATCAAAACAAACAAATTCACCAAATTCTGATAACGTAACCAGTGGAATAAAAGGAGATGCGAAAAAAGCGAAGGATCCAGAAAGACGGAAAAGTATTATTCAGGCAGTTTCTGACTTCTTCTTCAAAAAGGAACCGTCGGTCTCTCCACAAAAGGACAAGCTATCGATGTTCCGCCTTTCATCAAAATCTAAAGGCAAAGTAAGTGAAGGCAAATTTTGATGTCACCTTACGTTGAAAGTGACGCGTATGTTTCTGTATTCATTTCTAACTGGTTCGTCTTAAAATGTTTCAGTTATATAAATCATATTCGGATGGGTCAGATGTAAGCAACTAAGTCATTGATATTAACTTTTGCCATATTAGTTTACTTGTGCCAGTATTTGTATTAGCTATTGCATATCATGCAGGTACCACGATTTTATTTTCGTTTGCTGTATACTTTTTTGAATGCTTAACAAATTTTATATGTACGCCATGTCCGATTGTAGTTTCTAGTAAATGTTGTGCCCTTGCACTGTAGTAATGACTTTTTAAGCAAATGACAATAGTTGTATTAGCATTTTATTTGAAAAAATCATGCTTTTTTTGGAGAGTGATTTTATTTCAGTATCTGCTTTTAAACCATGTATATAGTGTATATTAAAAATATACTCTGACATTTATATAAAGTTAAAATAAATATCTTATCAAATTCAAATAAATCATTCGCATATATTTTTTTCAGATTGATAAAGTGGATTCTACAAAATTAAAGACACGGCCCAAGAGTGTTTGTGAAAGTATGCTTATAGGAAACTACCTCAATGAAAATCCTCCAGCTATTCCTCCACCACCTCAAGATTATATCAATGTTACAGCACACATTTCAGGTAAACTAGTTAACAAATTGTTAATTTTAAAACATTGTAATATTATGATTTATTAGAATATATAAAAAAAAATTATTTTCATGTCAGATGATAGTTTATCAGAAGATGATACAAAGACTGCTGCTTTATCTACGTCCCAAGTGCAAAAAGCTACTGTTACGGAAGGATCTTGTAATAGTATTTCACGTAAAACAAAAACAATGAGAAAATTAACGCGACAAGCACAATTGAAACGGTATGTAAGTGGAGAAATATTTTATGAATATGGTGTCATAAGAAAATAAATGTAATATGTTTGGCTTGTAGATTGAGAATGGCACAGGAAATACAAAGAAAATTAGAGGAAACAGAAGTAAAGCAAAGAGAGTTAGAAAGTCGGGGTGTCAGTGTTGAAAAAGCACTTCGTGGAGAAGGAGGTGTGTATTTATTTATTTTATGATAAGTAAAAATATACCTTTGTAAAATTGATCTGATTAATTTTCACCTGTCATCATCTGAAAAACAATTTATATACATCTTAAAAAGAGATCTTTTAATTAAATGATGTGTTTAGATTGTTCAGATAGAGAAGAAGCAGATTTATTAAGGGAATGGTTTGACTTGATGAAAGAACGTACAGAACTACGCAGATATGAAAAAGAACTTCTGGTACGTGCACAAGAAGTACAATTGGAAGATCGTCACGAAAGATTGCAGCAAGAGTTACGTGAACGTTTAGCTGATGATGGTAAACATTTTTTTAGAATTTAATTAAAATTATTTTTTTTTTTATTGTATAAAACTTATATTTGGGTGTTGTTAGATGAAAAAAAGACTAGCGCTGATGTTGAAAAGGAAGGAGAAATATTGACCGAAATGTTAGAAATTGTTGAAAAACGAGATACTCTTATAGCTCTATTAGAAGAAGAACGACAGAGGTATTGTAAATTATATTCCATTGTGGTCGATTTTCTAAAAGAATATATATATATGAATTTTTATTAACATTAAATATATGTATATTTATATCTTTTTTTTCAGGTATCAGGATGAAGATCGTGATCTTGAAGCTCAGATGTTGGCTAAGGGCCTCAGATTAATACCAATGAAAAAAGTGGGTTCTAAATATTCAGTTTAATGTAGGAATTGCACTCTGTATACAGATTCTGCTTTACTTTTTTATAAATTAAATTTAATTGAAAAATGTATTATAACATATTGTAGGTAACTTATAAATATGGACAGTCAAATATTATTTTATTTTTGCTTAAATATTTTTCATTTTAAATTCAATGCAGATACTCTTTAAACGCATTGCATATTCTTCAAGTATTCATAAAAAATAGTATTTTACACTAATGATACGCTTAATATGCAATTAGTACATAGTGATATCAAATAATTGAAATTTTCTAAGATTAAGGTTTGGTTCTCTCCTCTTCGATAAAAAAAAAAAAAATAAAAGAAATGTTGTATGTTACAAATAATACACAAGTGCAATGAAATATAAATGAGATTCTCTGAAATATATTAAATATAATTCGGCACACTTGAAATTAGAATTATCAAGCGCTACTCAATGAAAGAGACCATAATGTGTACCAAGAAGTGTGTATGTATGAGCATAAACAGAGAGCTCTGTATAAAAGTCTCAGGGCATACTTCATAGAAAACAAAGTTTGGTGTATACATAAAATATCTTCGAATATAATTCATTATAAAAATATCTTATTCTTTTATAAAAAAAAATGATTGGGATATATCAGTCACAGACATATATTTAATAACTACAAACAAGTAACAAATAACATATTTTTCAAGAAATATATGAAAAAAATTAGTAGCAATTATACAACACAGATTGGTTGTGCTACAATTCGTAAATGTGATGAATTAATAATATAAATTAATTTCATACTATAAATTACAATTAAATTAACTTCGTGTGTTCAAAGGCCTAATTTTAGAAGTATGTAAATGACAGATAATTACTTAATTTGTAACTTCCAATTTTAATTAGTTATTTGCAAAATTTATTGCACTTAAATGTGAAAGTATATAGTTAAATAATTATTTCCACAAAATATTTTATATTTACATGGAATCTGTCAAAAGACGATGATTAAAGTACAGCTTTTCTGTGTGTATGAATGCATTGTGTGTGACGTGTGTGTATTCTGTTTTGAATCTAATTAAGAACATAATATTTCTATATTGTAACTAAGACAGCAATAGTTGTTTCAATCATGATGTTCTATTCATTCTATAACAAAACATTACCGAGATAGTTTACAAGTGATTTTTTGGATATGAAATAATCGATAATTAATGTATGTGATCTTAACGAAGGATGGCTCTCTGAATACATATATTATAAAGTAATGTATATGAAAAGATATTTGAATCATGCGAAAAAAGATTTTTCAAGTATAATTATTATTTGTAAATTAATATTATATAAATAATTATATTGACATACATCGAACAAAGTGCTGCCAGTTTTCTTTTAATAAATAATAGTAGCTAGACTTTCGAATAATAATTTAATGAAAACTATTTGGAAGGGCTGACTTTTATTTAAAAAAAAAACATATGAAATCTAAAAAGAATTAAATGTGTGTTACTACCGTCTTTAATATTGCCATGTAAGTACAAGCACATTACCGGATATTAAAATATTAATAAAAAAAACATTATATTGGAAGATGTATAACAAAGCAGAAAATGATTGTGATCGTAATAATAAAATACTCATGGGTTACATTTTTCACATCATTAAGTAAATTAAATGAAGAGCGCATTGTGTATACATAAATATGTTATTAAAAAACAAAAGTAACTTTTTATTATAGTTACTTAAAAAATAAAGTGAAGTCTTTTTAGTATATATATTGGAATATGATAATAATGTCAATTTATATTTTTAAAAATATGCAGATTTCATTTGATGAAATTTTCATTGATTCACTATCACGATAACAATGAAATGCATAAGTGCTATGAAAAGACAGCATGGTGAAAGTATTTGTTTTTACAATAGTACAGGTGCTTTATAAACAATGGTACTGTATTTAGCATTAATTTAAGTTAAATAGATATGGAATTCTGTAAAGCTACGAATTTTTTTACACAAAAAATAATTTTATATTCTCTTAACTTCGAGTAAATTTAATATCAGACATTTATTTCATATAGTACTTTATATTAGATTATTATATCTTATAAAAAATCAATTTATAAGTATAATTAATTTATCTTATAATATCTCATATTATTTAAAAATCACTTTAGAAAATGGAGATCTATTGTAATACTACTAAACAGGTGTGCCTAAAAGATGGAATTGTGAAAAAAATGAATTCTAGCTATGAATTTAGATATTTTAATCGGTTTACCTAAAAAGATAACTTTATTGAACTATGGCTCTGTAAAATAAATAAATCTAGTCCTTTATCAGGAATATTTAACAATGAAGTTCTTATAATGTTATTAACATACCACAATATAATGTACAGTACTTTAACTATATGATATAACTATATAAAGTACAAAAATCAAATATTGCTTTAACGTATTGTACTACATTTATTTTGGCTTTATAGTAAATTATAGAAATTTATGTATTATTAATTGCATTTTCTTCGTTGATAAAAATTGAGACCAAATTATTTATATAATTAAAACAATTAATTATGCAACACACACACGTGCACACACTCATATTTTGATTATCTATAATACAATATATAATATAGATCAATTTAAAAAACCATCTCGTGCCAGACGAATCTTTTAACTGTATTGCCTAAATTATACTAATTTTAATAAATGCTTTGATATTATTGGTATTGTTATCTTCAAGCACACATAATACTATTCTTTAAATATGTATTAAAAATACAAATTGATTTGTATATTTTCATTTATACAATTTATATTATTTCTGTACTTGGTTCTGCTGTATTTTTTGGTATAAATTTTAAATATGTATATAAATAATGATACAAATTTTGCATTTGCAAGCAGTATAGTTTTGATTTATTAGTTAATACTTTTTGCATTATTCATGTTCATCTTTACAAAATATATCTCTAAAATCGGGATTTTTATAATAAACGGATTAGTAAATATTATATTTATGGTCAAAAAATTAATGAAACTATAAAATAGTCTATGTATTTAGCAATTTTATTTTTTTATGAGTCGTTATTGACGAAATCTTTTTTATCGATAGGAAACAGGTAATTTCCAATTCTGAACGTATGGTGGCGTATTGTTTTTTAAAAATTCAACACATATTTCCATCTATTTTAAAAATAATTTAAGAACATTGTTAAAATCCTCGAGCTAGGTTTAACCCAAGAAGAAATATTTAAATATTGTTCTACAAAAACTCTTCTATATTACATACGTTCAATAATACGCATATTTAGGATAAATGGCTACTCTCGAAGATAAATCTATCTGGGAAGACGTAGAGGTATAATGAATAAAATATTTGATCAAAGGTTATGAATGATTGCATGACAAGCAAATCTAAACGAATAGAGAGTATTATCAAGTGTGGAATATTATTTGTAATAAATAGAAAATCTGATAAATTGACTCTAACATACAAATTGTATAATTAATATATATATCCAATATGCTAAATACGTTTGATAATCAATAAAATAATCGTTGTCTTAGTCTTTATCTAGCAATAAATATTATCGTCATGTTTAATTGTCATATTTAATTTTTAGGAAATTTTGGGTGAAGATGTACTTCGAATGTCTACTGACGAAATAGTATCACGTACCAGGTTATTGGATAATGAAATAAAAATAATGAAAAGTGAAGTTATGCGAATCTCGCATGAACTGCAAGCGCAAAATGATAAGATTAAAGAAAACACAGAAAAGATCAAAGTTAACAAAACATTACCTTACTTAGTTTCTAATGTCATCGAATTGCTGGATGTAGATCCACAGGACATGGGAGAAGAGGATGGTGCTGTTGTTGATTTAGATGCTCAAAGAAAAGGCAAATGTGCTGTTATAAAAACATCAACTCGTCAAACATATTTTCTTCCAGTAATAGGCTTGGTAGATGCAGAATCTTTAAAACCTGGAGATTTGGTAGGAGTTAATAAAGATAGTTATCTCGTTCTTGAAACATTACCTGCTGAATATGATGCTCGAGTTAAGGCAATGGAAGTAGATGAAAGACCGACTGAACAATATTCTGACATTGGAGGGTTGGATAAACAAATTCAAGAGTTGATAGAAGCTGTAGTTTTACCTATGACTCATAAAGAAAAGTTTGAAAATCTGGGAATACAACCTCCAAAAGGTGTACTCTTGTATGGCCCACCAGGAACAGGAAAAACTTTATTAGCTCGAGCATGTGCAGCACAAACTAAATCAACGTTTTTAAAATTGGCTGGGCCACAACTTGTACAAATGTTTATTGGTGATGGTGCAAAATTAGTTAGAGATGCATTCTCTTTAGCTAAAGAGAAAGCACCTGCAATTATATTCATAGACGAATTAGATGCTATTGGTACTAAAAGATTTGATTCAGAAAAAGCTGGTGATAGGGAAGTACAACGTACTATGTTAGAGCTTCTCAATCAGTTAGACGGATTCAGTTCAACAGCTGACATCAAAGTAATAGCTGCGACGAATAGAGTTGATATTTTAGATCCTGCTCTGCTAAGATCAGGACGTTTGGATAGAAAAATCGAATTTCCTCATCCTAATGAAGAAGCTAGAGCACGAATTATGCAAATTCATTCACGTAAAATGAATATGTCACCAGATGTTAATTTTGAAGAGTTGTCTAGATCAACTGATGATTTTAATGGAGCACAATGTAAAGCTGTCTGTGTTGAAGCAGTATGTAACATTTTTGTATCTTCACAATATATAATTTCATATTATATTATTTATTAAAATTTAATATTTTTCCTTCTTATAGGGCATGATTGCTTTAAGACGTAATGCAACTGCAGTTACTCATGAAGACTTGATGGAAGCTATCAATGAAGTTCAAGCAAAGAAGAAAGCAAATCTTAATTACTATGCTTAATCATATTTTATGTTCTTATTTGTGACGGTAATTGTAAGTGTATTGTCAAAAAATAGAAAAAATGATTTTTATTATTTATCTAATATTAAGATTGTTTATATAATAAAATAAATTTAAAAAAATATTTTGATTCAACCTATTATATCAATTACCGACACACTTATCAATATACTTTATATAATAAATAGAGAAAAAATTAGCAAATCTTATGCTAATTATAAATGGAAATGGAAACATGTTATGCAATAAGCAAATGCATTTACATTCTTCTGAAACTTGTACCTAACAAAAGAATTAATAAAGAACTAATTCTTACTTTCTGCAAGATTATATTAAAAATAATAACAAACGAAAAGTATCATTTGCTTCTTCTCTACAAAATTAAATATTATTGATATGGTCATTTAAAACGTATGAAATAAAAAAGTAAGTTCTATCATTTTATTTTTTTTTTATAATGAATACGATAATAAATCCAATAGATAGAATAAAATAGAGTAATATAGTAACATTTCAAAGATAAAAAAAGAGATAGATTTTCTGATCAGAATTATTGTTCAAGTATCATTTTCCACATTATTGTTATTACTCTTAATTGTATATATGTAATATTCATTAATTTTAAAAAGAAAAAGTGAAAAAATTTTTTTTGTAAATATATAATTGTATATATATTTATATCCTTGCGTTTATTTTCACCGTCTTCTATGACTTCTCTTTCTAATTCTGAAAGCAGATATAAATAAATAAGATGTAAGTAACACAAAAAATGAAATATATATAATAATAAATAAATTAATGTGAAAAGAGATATAAGTTACTTTTTGGGTCCTTTGACGAAACACCAATCAACAGAAATTGCTTGACCCAAAATATCTGTACCATTTAATGCCTCTTTCGCAGCTTGCGCTTCTTTGAACGTTTCATATTCTACTAAAGCGTAACCTTTCAAAAAACCTGTTCTTCTATCTAAATTTAAATGTAAATTTTTTATTTGTCCGAATTCTGAAAATTTATCTTGTATATCGTCCTCTTGAGCTTCCTCATGCACTGAATTAATAAACAAAATCCATCCTTCCACAGCTAGAAATTTAAATAAGTATTTTTAACGCCGTATATTAGAAATTTTTAATTTATTCATTAATAGTTTTAATTACATCTTTGTGGACCAGGTTCATCATCATCTTCTTCTACAACGTGCATAGACTCATAATGTCCAACATCATCACGCGTTGACACCAATTCAGCACCATGTCCTCTACCTTTTCTTCTTTTAGCTTTTTCCTTCAATCGAGCTATTCCTTCTGCAACGTGAATATTAATTATTGAGCAAGAAGTCTAGTCAAAATAATATCATTTTTTTCTACAAAATATACTTCAAACTAAAAACAATCAAATGTTCAAAGGAAGTAAACATAGGTTAGGTGTATTGGCGGTATCTCATTTTTTATAAAAATAAATAAATATATGACAATATAACTTACGATCGCCTTCATCATCAACCTCGAAATCTTCAGCATTATCGATGTCTAAAACATCTACCATTTTGAAGAGTTATCGTAGTAATCACTTATTTTAATTATATCAAACCTTAAACCACTTTAATTAGAGTAGATTTAACCAAGAGAAGTAATCACAAACTATAAAAAATCATCAACTAAACTTCTTTTACTATCTGTTTGTAGGTGCGCTAGTGTCGTTTTGACGCGTTAGCGTCTAAAATACCCTTTGAATTCTTATACATACAGTCCTGTGCGTCGATTTTTATAATATAATTTTTAATAACGTAATTATATTTTTAATCAAACACATAACAAATTCAAGGCTGTATTTATAGAACTTAATGAGGTAGCGTAGTTGTATTAAACTTAACCGCTAGATGGTGCAAGCTTCGTTATCGATACTAGCTTCACTGTGACTAAAAATAATCGATACTTTTTTTAAAGATGGATTCTAGTCGTATTCAAATTAAATATTTGATCAATTTTATATTCTTTTAATATATTACATCTTATTATTTAATCCTATAACACCTTAAATATAAAACATAAAATCTTAATATATTTATCATTTTAGGTTTGTAATACATTTTTTATTCTTAATGATTTCTTACAATACTATACGAAAAATAACACATTTATTTCAAATCATATAAAATATAAATGTGAAAGAACAAAGTTTAAATGCCGTGTATTTATGTACACACAAAATTCACAATATATATGTATTTTATTGTCTTATTTTCATCCTTCATATCAAAATATAATAATATTTATTCTTCGTGAAATTTCATTTTGAATTCTATATTTTTGTTAATCAGTTTGATCAAAGATATTCCTTGATACTCTTATCATTTTTTAAACAAATAAAGTATAATAGAATGTTTGAATTACAATCAATTTTACTAGAAGAAAAAGAAAGAAAAGGAATTAAAGAAACACAATTTGAAACTGTAGAACAGGAAATTAAGATACGGAAATTAGTTAATCTGAATATCCGATCTTGAGGGCATTGAAGCTGTTGCATTCCTCTGTAAATGCTAATCTCTGACCGTCAAATGTAACTGTGGAGGTCATTATCCGTTATCATATCCTGAGAATCAATATTATCGACCCTGAGAAGTGGTAACATGCCGGATATCACGCGGTTGATTCCACAACAGTTCCTATGGAAACGGAGAACGATCGAATTTTACCCGTGTAAGTTCAACCGATGGTATGTAAGCACAAGGTATATATGAATTAATGGCAGGTAAACCCAGTTCAGTCTTACAGGCCTACCGCAGTCACAAATATTGACTCGACCTGGGATGAACTCGCGAGTTCGTCCTCGAAGTTCCCACCGGAAGTTACTCATCAGCTATCGCTACCAAACTACATACTCTGCCTTTGTCTTCGTAGGAACATACTTTAGGTAGGATATATTTCCAATTATCCAAATCTCTTTAGGAGTTTGGATGTTATTAGGACATTTTTCATCATTTCTTGCCCCATTTATATCGTCATTTCACCAAAAACCCGCGCGTTTCTTCCTCGATGTCAATCGTGAAATCGATGTTACGCGTTGATGATGAACGCGAGGACGACTCTGGTAGAACAGAAGAGGATTCAGTGGGCGAAGGAAAGAGGTATGTCTATCCTTGATTATCAAGGAGGGAGATGATTACGATCGATTACGCATATTTCTTAATTTGCTTTATTTTAATTATTAATTGCTTACAGTTTTAATTGATAATTACAGGTAGTTTTTGCTTTACGATTTTTTCTTTATAAGATTATCATTTGTGTCTGTGGGACATGGTAATTTCCATTTTTTGAAAGAGATTTTTTTTTCGAAATAAATTTATTCGTAAAGTATAGAACCATCTGTATTCAATACTCGGAAAAAGTTATTTTATGATGTAACACTTTGATGAGTTTGTAAAAATATTTTATCATTAATTAATGTGAACTTTATGCTTTCGTAACTTTCATTAATCTTTTTATTTACATATTGTAGAAGAAATGGCATATCTTGGTGGAAATTGGGGTACGCTGAAGCACAATGATACTATCCGCACGACTGTTCGGTAAATATTGAATAATAATTGATCGTGTATATCGATCAAATAATAAATGAAATAATTTATTAAAATACCTAATACAGCACATATGCAACTGGCTCGAGATTGTCTTTAATCGACACTAAAGATAAGCAGATATCATCGCAACCTTTCCGTGCAACTGCTCATTACGGAAGCAACGTGAGCTTAAAGACCTTATCAACAGATAATACTGGAAATGCTACAACGAATTTGAAGAATTTCGATTACTCTAGTGGTAGTTTAATTAATCTTAATGACCACACAGAAATATCGCGTATTCGACGCAGAAGTCCGAGTTTGCCGCCAATTTATAATAAAGATCAGCAACAATATCTATATCAGGTCAGTATTTTGAAATTTTATTGATCTTAAACATAGCGTTTAGATAGTTAATCATTTATGCAGCTACTGTCGATTAAACATAACGACCATTAAATTTGCACGAATATATTACTGTAAAAATGTCTTCTTATTTATTATTACTATTTCTAATCCGTTGAAGGTTGAATTCTGATCAATTAACTATCGAACATCACGAAGCTTAAATTTAATATGGCATAGGAATTTGAAATTGAATAGCAATTTTATTGTTAGTTTAGGAAGTATAAGTCTATATAGAAACGAACGAGGATGACTCAAATAAGTCGAAAGGTGAATATAGGATACCTTAGGTTTCCTAAAGAGGTCTATTTATATATAAGTATTAGATACAATAAGTAGAAACCCATAGACGTTGTTAAAATATTTATTGTAGAACTAAAAATACAGACACAGGCATGGAAGAAAAAGCTCAGACTTATTAGACTTCGTATACATTAGCGGCAAGTACCCCCAAAAAAGCCGTTAGGTAACTTATTCACGAGAGATTATCGGATTGTTATTTGATGATGATGGGTATAGAAGATCCTTTACAAATATTAAGACAGTTACGCCCTAAGTAAAAGTTTACAAGAATAATGACTTGTTAAAGTAAATATAACATGGAATTCAATTATTAGAATATACCAGCCTTGTTAAAAGTCTTGTCTTTTCGATCGGAGTAACATTTAATATTTTAAAGAAATATGAACTGTTGACTCTAAGAGGAACTATCCAGTCTATACACTTCCATGTAAAGTCGGAACGCAAAATAACAAACAATATTACTTAAGAGACGAATTAGGTTTATAATCATTACATTATACTAGGTCAATAACCACGACACTCGATCGTTAAGTCTCTATAAAGGAAAAGTAGAAGTAAGACACTCTAGTAAATCGATCTTTATCGTATAATTAAGGTTCATCGACCCCAATAATGTCACGATATAATTTAAGTTTACTTCGTGCAAAGAACTTCCTCTTATTTCTTATTCTTTACTTTTTATTTTTCTTCCATATATATGCCTACAATAAATTGAATAATTTATTGATATTATTTGAAAAAAAAAATGTTTTTATCTTTTAAGTAGATTTCAATGAATAATCTTAAATATACCAATACAAGTTGAAGAATCCTCGACAAGTCGTGTGCTCATATTATACAGTGATACGTAACCGTGTAAATTTATTTGAATGCCATATAACAATATCCATAAAGAGCACGATGGACGAACCCGTCCGTCACGCAATATCCGTTTTTCTATTACACGCGATTGTGGTTATAATCTTGTATAATCGATACACGAGAATTTATGTAAGATTATAAATCATATGAAAATAAGTTTAAGTAAATCACGCGAAATGGTAGATCATTTCTCATGTCTATAAAATATTAAAGGTACAACGTTCTCGTTTGTCTTTGTAGGAACAACGACGTAACTTCGAAGGCGAAGGGTCGCGTTACCACCAGACTCATAAGCCACAAAAACAGCCGCATCAGCAGCATCGATCGAACGATCGTCATGAAAACCAGAACGAACCGTCACCCCATTACGGCTCGTTAGGCGAAGAACGCGAGGGTGAAACTTCGGGTTACGCCAGCGATTCCGTCGATGTATCCTTGCCGGAATCTCGGCGTAAGGAAGATTCATTTTTAATATCAACAACTTATTACTAATTATTTTTATTTATTTCAATATTAATATTGTATTTATCTGTTAAGGACTCATACCGGGATGTAAGGGTTCTGAAACGGATACAATGGAAAGAACTTGGCAAAATCCTTATTACACAACACCAGACAGCTCGTTACCACCATCGAGAAGACTTTCGGATGGAAGAGCTGGAGAATTAATAAATAGACCCAGATGGGGTAGTGTTTGGGGACAGGATAGTGTGAGAGGAGATCCACCACCACCCCCATCTTGGCTTTCGAGATTGGGCCAATCGAGTCAAGTAATAAATATATGAATTTTCTCATCGACATATTTTCTCCATTTTTCTCTTTATCGATACAATTATTTTTTGTTATTATATAGGTATTAGTAATTAATCACGATAGTGCAAGTAGTCCAGACAGTTCAACTACTGGATCAACCGGTTCTGATACTACCAAAACTTATCTTCGTGGACAAAACATACCAGTTGATGCAAACATTCTTCAAGAACGAGAAGTAAGAAGACAGAAAGCTCTGGAACTTCAAAATGCTATAAAGCAGCAACTTGAAGAAAAAGATAGACAAAGGAAAGAAGAAAGAGCGAGAAGGTTAAGGGAAGAACAATTGGAAGAGGAAAGAATTAGGCGAGAAAGGGATAGAGAAAAAGAAAGGTATTATATTAAATATATTAATTTTTATTATAATTATTTTTTCATTTTATTTTTCTAAAATTATCTATCGTATTTCAAAAGGTTCGAGGAGGAGCAAAGGAAATTAAAAGAGAAAGAAGAAGCAAAATTAAAGAAAGCCGAAGCGATGCGTGAAATACTTCAAGCAGCGGAGAATTCAGCCAAAGAAGAAAAAAAGAATCGTCGAAAACGTATCGAAATAGAGCAACCGATGTTAAATCATTCTACCGAAAGTTACGACTTAAAAATAAAACAATATCCAGTCAAAAATTGCACAGATAATAAGTCTCAAGAGCATTTGTATAATTGTTGTCATGAATCTCAAATTCCAAAAGATGCAAAAGAAATTATTGAGAAAAAAATTGATCATGAAAAAAACGAAATCGTTCATTTGGAGAAATCGGAAGGCACGACAGAAGAAGTCAATTCTGTCCAAGTTCCAATTAGTAAGGACGTGGCAATTGTTTTAAGTGGAAGATTGGAAGATTCAGAGTTACTTAAAAAAGCTAATTTGCAATTAGTAAACTTGGTCGTGACTCCAAGTCCAAGAAAATCGGAAAACGAATCAAGTTTATCTTTGGGATTAGATGTTCTAATGAAGAATCTAGGAAGTCCTATTTTGGCTAAAAGTTCATCGAAAATCTCATCGACAATTACTGAAAATCGCCTACTTACACCCAGCAAATACAGAGTGACCTCTGGTCGAGATTTTGGTACGCAGACCGATATTGAAAGTGATCTTCAGGATCTTCGCGAGAAGATTCAAGAATCCTCAACAAAGGATGGATCGATTAAGGAACGGAAGGACACAACCAATGCTAACAGAAGAGACGTAGAAAAGTGAGTCGATCCAAGTTCGACATCGCGAAATGCTTCAACAATAAATTCGTGGAAGCTATTCGTCTATAATGCATAATAACAAGGCGGTAACTACTATTCTTATTTTCTTTCAAGACGATCATTTTTTGAAAAATATTTTGCTGAACTTCTTTAATATTTTACGGAAGAAACGAAAGTGACCACCTATAACTCTTTTTTTTTTTATTTATCATACGCATTATTACATACGTGTGCGAAATTCTATTTTAACAGTATATTAATTTACACTCATCTTATTATCGAAAGGTCAACAAATGTATGTCAAGCAGAAGAACTTCCGACTAAGTCATTTACAAGGTCTAAATCTCAGCCCCGACAAAGTATTGAATCTAGACCACGTTGGAATGCCAACAGGTATAAGTCTAGTAATCGCAGTATCTAATAATTCAATTAACACAATTTTTACATATACCATCACAGAAAATTAATATAGAAACAAATATATGATCAACGTTCAAATTTATAGACCAGGTACACGGTATAGAACGCAAAGTGAGAAAGATCCGCATTATCAGAGACGATTGCGATTGAGAAAGCGTCAAGTTGAATCTAGCGATGAAGGGTCAAGGTATACGAACAATAATTCCTTTATTAATTCATAGATGATATTTGTATTTGTTTACATTTCTATTAAATTCATTCTAAATCTTTCTATAGATCACCGTCTCCCGATAGAAGAAAACCGATAAATACAAAAGTAAAATTGCGAAATTCAATTAGAAGGAAATTAAAGGTTGATAGTTATGATGCTGATCTATCAATGGATAGTCTCAATTCTGTTGTACCATTGCGTATTGATCGAAATGGAAAAATTAATATTGAAAGTAACTCAAACAATAGAAATAAACGTTTACTCGATATTAATCATATGAATGAAATCGAAGGAAAGCCAGAAAATAAGCAGTCTAATATTTGGTGCGGACGTGAAATTTTGGAAAAATTAAATTCTTTAAGAAATGTACATACGATTTTACATACTAATTATATATAAAATATAATTCGTTCGTGTTTTTTAAAAAACTGTTCGTTATTTTTAAAATATTTAATGATATATTATTTTTACAGGGTCTCTTAATGAAACAATTAGAATGGGATCCCAATAGAAGTTTGGTATCGCCAACTGCATCGGAAATTTTTTAATATTATCAAAACCATACGCATATTAAAACATTTTTTTATTTGTTTTCTTTCCATTTTTGTAGAGAGCGATTGTGTAGATTATAGAAAATATGAGAGAATGAGATGAGAAAAGAAAACAAAAATGAAAATGTTAAGATACGAGGCTTCTTTCTCGCATTACAGATATTAAATTGTAATGGCGTTCGAGTTAGATGATCTTTTGAAGGACGATAAAAAAGATGCTAATTTAATACCAGATCTGAGTAAAGCAACGTGTAATTCTCAAGAGGAATTCAGACGATTATTAGAACATTGTCCAGAATTTAAAATCAAAACAGACAAGGTTTGTTTATAACGTTTTAAGTTAATCGTAACTATTTATCTATGAATCCTTTTATTTTTAGCAAAAATATATAGGACCTGACAATTCCTAAAAATATTTATAACAATATGTTTTTTTTTTCATTATTATTATGATTTTTATTGTCACATTAAGGTAAAAAGAGAAGATACCAAAGTACGCGATAAGGAATTTTCTTGGAAAACAACTAAAAAAGAATTAAAAGCTATAGAGAAAGAATGGGCATACGGAGATCCTATACCACCTGACATGAAAAATTTAAGTCTTCGCGAATTACAACAAGTTGCAATAGATTGGAGAATGCTTACGCCGATCAGACCAAAACTTCGTCAAGATGAGGAGTTGTTTTCAAGATTGGTAATTTTTATATTTTAACTACTATGACACTGTAATATAAATCCAGAAAATCTGAATGGTTTATTGAACAAAGTATGTTTGTTATCTGCAGGTAGAAATGGGCAAATTAGAAGCAAAAACTCGTATAAAAGAACGACGCTCTTTTATAAGTCCAATAAGACGTAACAAAAACCGAGCAGGTATTATTGAGAGTAGTGTTAAGATTTGCGGGGAGTGTGGTGAAGAATATTGTTTCGGTGAAACTTGTGGCGATATTTTGTATGACTCGTATCTTCGAGTAACTGTTTTAACTCAGCAATCTAAAACAAAGATTTCTGCCGATACCGAGGCTATTATCGCTAACATGAATCGCCCTAAAAAGCAGAAGAGGAAGAAACTTAAAGCCAAAAGTAAAACTCCTAGAAAAAGTGCACATTTATTGATTCAACATGAAACGAGAAAACCAGTTAGTAAAAATCGGGAAAGTAAAAGTAATAAAAATAGGCGCGAAAGTGATATCGAAGAATCCGCAAAACCCGTTAAACAATTTAAAAGGAAGTGCACTAAATATAACAAAAAAGGTCAATCGAAAAAATGAATGAAACGAACTATGGACACAAGAACAAATTTCCCATATTAAAAAGTTCTTCCAAGTTTTATGATTTTTCTTATCATATTCTTTTTCTATAATTACGTTAAAATATTGACATAAACGTAATTAAAATATAAAAATAGACTTAATATCTTTAACAATAATAATTAAATATAGAAACTTTATAAAAATATACACTAATATAAATGGTACATTTAGTAAGGATTATACGCGATCATTATATAACGTTTATGAACCTTGTATCTACATACATTTCCACATTTAATGCTATTAATGTGCTACTATTATATTCAATATATGTATAATAACTTTTATAATTACTTTAACGTTTTTGTTTAGAAACATTAATGATTAAAAAATAAAACTTCTAGGTATTTAGTATAAGATTCATATGGAGAGTAATTTTGGTGATCTTAGAATTTTCGTAGTTTTAATTTATACCAGTAGCATATCTGCTTAAAAACAAAAATATATGAATAATAAATTATAAATATACTAAAAATTATTATTATATATATATATATCTCTTTTTTGACAGTATAAACAAATAAATGCGCACAATATCGCACAATTATACTACATACAAATATAATAAAAAACCAATTATATGCTGGAAAAATATAATTTTTATTCATTTATTTTTATCTTCCTCTTTGTTCTAATTCACATTAGCTCACATTTCTTGCACGTTTTACCGAAATATCACAACCAAAACCACAATCACGTTAAAGAAACCTTCTGCTGCCAAAATGAAGGGCATTCAATAAGATTCCTTTTTTATTATCATAGAAATATAAGTTTGTCTTCAAATGTTAATAATACCTTTATCATATAGTCAAATATTCTTTTGTTTAAAAGAGGTACTTTTGATACCACTGAATTAATGACATTTTGTTTTCCTTTCAAATCATAAATAAAATATAGAATCAGGGAGCAGAATATCTCTCTTGAATTATAATTTTCCATAGATTTTTTATAATAAAATTTCATTGTTACTTATTATTTCATTTGATTAATATTAATACTAACTCAGAAACTAATGATTTTTCATCTAACAATAAGATCTAAGTAAAACACACGCACTTTACATGACATATTTATCTATCGACGCTATAATCATAATAAAAATAGCTGTAACAATATATTTATAGTAAGTTTTCAATGTTTTTAGTCTTTTTGAGTAAGATAAATTATATATTCTAACCCATTATGCTGTCAATAAAATCATATCATGACTTACAATTTTTCTTGTTTTGCCTGAGATATACATAATTAAATATTTAAATTATTATTTATATTTTAACTTTTTTATATTAACTGAAAGTAGTAAAAATGCTATGTAGATACTCAGAACATTTTTATTTTCAAAATAATTTTCTTTTTTAAATTTATTCACTGTTTTATATAATAAAATCGTGAAACATATCTACAATCACACATATTCATAATCAAACATATTTCAAATAATTGGTCATAAATAAAATTTATCCTGGAATGCATAGACAGAAATTGATTCAATTTTCCTGTTATGTTTTATATTACATCGATGCAAACATTAAGATTTAGATTTTAAAAACTATCACTACGATTTTAATGACAATTGCACATATAATTATAATCAGAGAAGTACTTTTTAATATACATATGTACAATTTCAACATTATCTTTTTATTTACAATAACTATATATTTTTTTTAATTAAGCTTTTTAAATGTTTTAATTTTACTACAAAAATATTATAAAAAATGCATATTCATATAAGTACACGAAGAGCATTTATTTTTCATGTATAATTTTGACTGCATTATTTTATTATTTAATTACCTCACAATAGAAAAAAAATCATATAATGCGTGATAAGCTTCTATGAATGTAACATGTTTTAATAATTAACCAATTAAACATTCAAAACTTCTTGACATAGTGTGTTACGTAATTATTACTTAAAAAAATGTATTTCTAAAGATATGCTTACTGTAGTAGCGCACAATATCATCAGTACGAATAAATTATCAAATATATTTAAGTACAATAATAATGTTTTTATAAAAACAAAATTAATAAAAGATGTAATTTTAAGAAAATTACCATTTACAATAGAAATAATCTGTCAAAAGAAAAAGAAAATTACAGGAGCAATTAAAAAAAAAAGAGACAATATTTTTAATAGTGTATAAACTATATCAAATAATAAAAAAATGTAGCTACCAAAGATCACAAAATATACGTCGTAAATATATATAATAGCAGTTTTCTTTTATGAGATTTACTCTTAGAAAAATATAACGTATAGCTATATATTTTCTGTTTGGCACATGAATGGGTTATATACTGATTATATGATATGATAGATTAAACATTTGTCAATTTTATATAAAGAGAAATGTATTACAATTTTGTCTGTCTCAATTATAACGAATATTGTAATTAAATTATAATTCTTATTAAACCACAGAAAATATCTTGTAATTATCGATATTTGAAAAGACATAAAACATAAAAATATTTTTTTATTTTGTAATCTATTCTTATATTTATAAAAAAAAAGTATATAATAAGGTATCTTCTGCTTTTTTTTAATATGAAGAACCATTAGTGGCCCCATTATGCACATTCAAACCATAAAGCTCAGGTATATAAAATGCTTATCACAAGGCTTCGTCAGGCATATGCTTCAAATATTCTTTCTATCTTACTCTTTTCATTTATATACGAAATAAACATAAACATTATTAGATGACGCTTAAATGAGATATAAAATAATTGCAATATTGCAATTAATGTCTACAATAACTACAATAATTACTATTTTCTTAATTGATAACTGCAAATAATATTCTTTTTCATATTTTAGATTGTTTTCTAATAAAATATAAGCTGGAGCACCTTATGTAAAATAAGACTTATAATATATATGCTTCTAATCCATCTATTTTTATATAAACACATTTATCTTTATACATCTCTATTATCAGCATTTCCACATTTATACAGAGCATACTGTTTAATGTATTAATAAAACAATTATTAATTATATTTTGCACAAAATCATTTTTAACGATGTATGTTGATATATGTTTAAAATACTTATCTATCCATTTCTACGTGAGCCATAATAATAAAAAAAAGACTCATTGAAATGACTTATATGGATAGTAATGAAAAAAATATATATATCTGATAAAACTTGAATCACACTCATTAGTAATCTGTTGCTCCAGATTTGTACCAATTGATTAGGTATGTTTAAATATGTTGTAGTAGTATAAAACATGACAAATTAATTTAGTTTGCACATGCACAAGTACATATACAAGAACAATTTCCATATTTTTTATGCATAATATATAGCACCGTAATACACGCGCATTTGGACTTAGCAAAAATATTAATCGTCATTACTATTATTCTATCATAATTACAAATAATAGTTCGAAAATGAAACCTCAATTCAAGTTTGTATCCTGGTATTTCAATTTATATACCACATATAGATAAAATTTAACTTTGTGTTTGAACTGCAAAGTATTGTCAGCAATTAATAATTTGTTTTATTTTTATATTTTATTTAGACAAAATCTTTTTTGCATGTAGAGCTCGTATTAAAAAAATATATTGTGTCTACTTAAATATAATATAAAATGAGATATGCAAGTATAAACTCTGAAGTATGTCCTTCGAAAATCAAAGTTTGCTAGGCCCATATTGCTTATTTAAGCTTTTTGTCCAGAATATTAATATAACAATAATGCGTATATTTACAATTAATAATTCTTCAATAAAATAAATATTTGTAATTTTTATCAACCACTTTTGCTTCACGGATATAATTTCTATAATATGATATAATGATTAATTTTTAAAGTATTGTCCAATAGTACATCAAGTCTATTGACACTATCTGGACAATGTTTTCAAATGGATTTTACTGTAACTTAATTGTATACATTTCTCAGTGCTTGGGCAAACTTATTATTATAAATTTATTTGTAATCAACATCACACACATTATAGTACAAAAAAATATTTGTTAAACATAGTCAAATCTTAATAAATTTTTATTAAGTCTGAATTTAATTCGATATATTTCAATGCTTTAAAAATTGATAAATTTCTTTAAAGCATTAAAATATCATTTTAACAAAGGTAATTTTTGATCTTTTATGTAAGAAAATATGTATTTTATAGATCTCTATACGTTTTAATAACGTATTAATGTTTTTCTTTTAAGAGATTGTCCTATACAATGACAATTTGAAGTATACTTCATACTTTCTACGTTTTGACTTACAATATCTGAAGTATAAATAAATGATTAGAAATAGTATTAAACTAAGGAAAGAAAAATTACTACTGAATATATTTATATAGTACTGCAAACTAAATTTCTTCTATATAAAATATTCATTGTAGGTTAATCTTAAAAAATAAAATGGCATAAGTACTAGATTCTAACTATTTAAACTGTTTTGCTTCTAAAGACATGATATATCTCTATAGATTAAGAGAGAGTATCTACAAATATGCTATTATAAACATATAATATCATGTTAAAATAATTTATCTTGTTTTTCGTTGATTACACTAAGTCAAAAACTATGACTTATGCCCCTTTCATTAAATGCAAGGCAGCGTGGCTACAATGGACATGTCGAAATATATTGGGAATATGTAAGAAGTCTTTTTATGAATGCTATGTACGCACCTGATGTCATGAATCCTATATATAACATTATTCGCTTAAAGAACTTAACCCAATTTGCATTATATACAAAGATGAGGAACGATTTGGTCAGGCGATTGATTGGTAAGTCACTTTAAAAGCACCCATCTTGTTCAAAGCAACGCATATTTGTTTTTTGAATCAAGTAGGTTTCTCACTTTATTTCCTTTTGGTGGAAAAACTTTATCATTACTTTTAACTTTCTTTAGTTATCTTTCCGAGCCTTCTTTTTATGTTTTTTCTGTGACTTTGCATCTGTTCAAACATACATGATAAAGTGCATTAATAAAGTTTCCTTTGGCATTCAATTCGAAATATATTCATAATTACATAATATTTAATCAATAAAATTGAATTACCTCCTGTTTCGTCCGATGCAGAGTTAATTTTTTCCCGTGTTGGCTCACCTTTAGGATCAGAATTATCAATTTTTTTCTCTGTATCATCTTTCATTTTTTGTACAGAAGTTTCAATAGGTTTAGTGTCTATTTCTGCTGCAGAGATTGTTGTCGATACTTGCGTACTTTCTTTTTCAGAAATTTTTTTATTTTTTTTTGATTTGCTACTTTTCTTTTCTTCTTTTTCTGATTTCTCAATCTATATGACAAGATGTAAATATGTAGATTACTAGTATTTTTCATACAATTTTTATATATATTTATTATTTATATAAATTTACATTTAAAAAATGACAAATCTATTATGATAGTAAAAATATATAATCAATATCATACCTTATTCTGTTCTTCTTCTTTTTCTAATTCTTTTTCCTTAGTTGCCTTGTCAGCAGTAATCGGAGTAAGTATTATTTCTTTTTTCTCCTTTTCCTTTAATTCTTTATTCTCTGTTTCTTTAGCAACTTTATCTTTAACTTCACTTTTATCTTGTTCTTTTTGTTTGGCAACAGCTTCATTAATTATATCAGCTTTCTTTGTTGCCTTTTTACCTTTCTTTGAAGGACTTTCTTCTTCTTTTTTCTTATTTTTCTTATCTTTTCTAGAGTATGCTTGTTCCCAATCACCTTTATTTATATACAAATATATTAATTTATATCAAAAGAATAAAATAAAAGAAAATTAATGAATGTTTAACTTACAAATCTAACTGAAAGAAGTAATATCGTAATAGTTACCATCGTCAAAATCAACTGGTTTCTCTTGAACTAAATTTTTCAAATTCTTCTTATTCTTTGTTTGTTCAATTTTATTTTCTTTAGCATCTTTTACATCAACTAGATTCTTTTCCTTTTTGGAAGAGATTTTATTATCCTCTTGTTTCTTTTCTTTAGACTTATTATCTATCTCATCTGCTTTTGATGTAGTTTTCTTTGACGAAATTTCTGTTTTCGATGTCACAGTTTTCTTAAGTGGACTGGCCTTTTCACTTGCTACTTGACCATTACTAGCTTTCTGAAATATAAATTTATAATTTCAAAAATTATTTTACATTGTTAAATAAAAAAAAATAAAGAAACGCGCGAAATATTAGTTAGTAAAGATCAGAGAACATAGTAAAACACAAACATATTAAACCACGTTTCGAAGTATACCTTGTTACGTCATACACTCGGAAGAACATCGTACACGTATACACAAAACTGTTTCAACGAAAACCAGCTGATTATCACAGATGTGTGCGCACGCGTTTACTCGCCGCCACAATGAACCATATGGTTACTCAAAATCATCGAAACAATAAATGATACGTAGATCAAAAAAGTTCAAATATTTCATAAAATCTTCGACAATATGAAGAAATGAAATTTTCCACCAACCTTATCTTTGGTTTTGCCGCGCTTCTTGTTGTTAAGTTTCCGGTCCACGTCGGACAATTGAGCGAACGGTGGTTGCTCGGCCTTCTTGAAACCAAAAGCAAAGACAAGAATGGCACAAATTAGAACTATTCCAATTGGTATCGCATACTGCGTATGTTGAAACAAAAGGGAGACGTCCATCGTGTTTTCAGGATTGTTAACGTCTACACGAAAGTAATGAAAGGAAGAAAAGGTGTAGGACGGCAACGGAGTGAATTATGTCTATGGATTCCGTATACGGTTTGAGACGCGATGATGGTCGGTGAACCGGACATTGGACGCGCGCGCATACATCTATGATTTCTTATAAATGCTGATCGAGCAAAGAAATCTAACATCAGCGCACTCTACTGGCCCATTGTATAATTACTTGATGCCATTGTGCCAGGCGGGCGCCGACTTACGCTGACGCGGCTTTAACGTATCACTACACTAATCATCTAAGAGACCTTATTTTATTTACCTTAAGTTTTCAAGACTTCTTTTCGTAATTATTTTTATATGATAAATTTATATTCTTAATGCTTTTATTTAATTTATTAACGTTTAGATAATATACCTGTTGATTTGTTTGTTGTATCTATAATAAGCCTTTAACTTGATTGTTTCTCCGCACAATTTTAAAAATTGCGCTATAGAAAAATTAGAATAAGTTTATTGATCTCGGCCATCCTTGTTGAAAAATGATGTTTATTCATAATTTTTGTCTGCAATAGTATATTTTTTGTATTTTTCAAATAAGAAAATAGATATAAGGAAATACACATAGAAGTTATTACAGATAAAAAATGAATATCCTGTGAGATAATACGTATAATACCTATTAGCTACTTGATACTTTAGCATACTGTACAACCATAGGCTTCTCTTTTAAAATATAACCATTAGTTTCTTGCAGAGCCAACTGTGCTTGAGCTGTATTTTGTAATGTAACAAATGCTTGCCCTTTCATTCTACCTTCTTGCATAAGACGAACATTATATCTATAATTAAGTATTTTATGATTATAAAATGTATATCTGGTATATAATTATGTTCAATCAAATATATATTGTACTACTTACTCATATTCGGCATTTTTTAATCCTGATATTACATATTTCTTATAAATATAGTGCAAATCATTAGCTTCAACTTGTTTTGCAAGATTTTTTATATACAATCGATTTGTAGGTTTCCCGGCATGATAATTTTTGAAAACAGGAAGAAGTCTCTGATCTATAAAGTATATAGAATAAAATAAATAATTTTTTCAAAATTTTTATTATTGTAGATGGGATTAAAATTATATTCTTACCATTAACTGATATTCTGTTTGATGTTAATTCTTCTGTTGTAATAAACTCTGAAGTTTTTTCAGAATATTCTTCGGAAGTTTTTTCAAGAGATTCTTCACTAGAATGTTCTATATTTTGTTTCACGTGTTCAATATTTTTGGGAGGAAACATTAATCCAAATCCACCTTGTATTTCTTGAGTATTATCAAGTTTAACTTCAGATATTACATCTACTCCTTCTAATAATTTGTCAACAGTTTTCAATTCAATTTTTAAACTCTTAGATTCACCTAGTTGTACAGGCTCAAACATATCTTCTGGTCTGATTGCTTTTTGAATAGAAGTTGATGTTAGTTGTTTAGCAGGATTAACAAATTTAGGAATTTTTATTCGTTTTTTAGATTGTGAATGTTTTCTTTTTACAGGTATATTTTGTAAAGACTGGACATTAGCACCTTCATCAGATTCTATTTCAGATTCTTCTTCATCTGTTTCTTCCTGTTCTTTTTTGTCATTTTGCGAAACATCTAATGCATTAAAAAAGATAAAATTAAATTCAAAGTTAAATATTTTAAATTTCAAACTTCTTACTTTTTCTTATTATTGGTTCAAGTATATCTTCGCCTAAAATATCTTTATACTTTTCGATATCATAAATTTCTTTTAACATGGGAAATTCTGTATCCAGTTCTTCAAATGGTGGAGGTAAATTCATTCTGTTCATTAAATGTAATACCTTCAAACATATAATAAAGGTGTTGACGATAAAAATATTGATAATACAACAAAATAAAGATTTTAATAGAGTTATAATACCTGAGTATAGAAAGCTGGTTCTTTCAATAATTGTATAGTAATTCTCAACAAAGTACTTTTTGTTGGTGGTGTATATTTATATTTAATGTTTGGTGATGGTGGTTGTGTAAAAATCTGATTCATTGAGCTTCCATACAAATGTTTTAAAAATGCTTGGAAATGAGACTTATTAATTGTTTCTTTTTGTATGTCATCTTTATCTTCCCGGCGAGATTCATTTTCAGTGTATTCTATTGGTATAGACTTTTTAGCAAATTCAACTGACAAATAATGTCCTCTGACTTTAATTTGATGTAAACGTAAAAATGCTTCATTTGCTGCATTATGAGATGGAAATTTGGCAAAGGTTATAGTATATTTGCTAGAAGGTCGTAAAGTATGTGTCTTGATAGCACCATATTTTTGAAATAATTCATTTCGTCGTTGATCAGAAAGATGAGATGGTAAGTGAAGAACTTTGAGAGTGTCATATACCTGTAAATACGAATATTTATTAACAATCATTTATTAGATATTTATTGCATCTTTTATTACAAGTTAAATATAAGAAACAATTAGGGATTTATAATTAATTACATATAATAATAATTATAATTATAAACTGACATATTTATCTGTTTCAGAAGACATCTTTAAAACTATAAAGTAACGACTTTAAATTACTCATAAAAGTAATATGTAAACACTATAAGAATACACCTATTCACATATTCACACGTATATACATACTAATTTATATGGCTAACTTCACAAAGAACTAATGTGAACATAGCTGCACACAAATGCATAAGTTAATCTAATTACTGGCGCCAATTTTGAATTGTTTGACAGAGACTATAAAAATTAGATTATGAATATATCATGATTTTTAACTTTTAATGAGTGAAAAATATATTATTACAATAGTTATACATATTTATGTGAAATTGAAAATAAACAGTAAGAAACAATGAAAAGTAATGTTATTAATTAATGTAAATTGAAACAGTGACCGTTTTCTATACTTGAGCGCCACCTCGGATCACTAACAAACATTGGGAAATATGGATTTCGAGAAGACTCACGAATGTGAATCGGTGTATTACTCCGCCGCGGTGTCATGGCAACAGTTTACACGGAACTACTTTCGGAAGTTCACTTGTCAATTTGATCTGAGTGATTCACCGGCTAACACAAAATTAATCACCGTTTTACGTTAATTAATCTTCTCAATTTGACAAATCAACGAGAGGTTTTTTTTTTTAAAAGATTGTTTTGACAGTTTAAACTTTGTGGGGCCCATTAAAGCGTTCATTTTCATCTTTATTCAGTAGTAGCGATTTATCGATTCCTTTTGTACGGGACTTTCCGCAAAGGTGAATTAATCTGTTGCTTGCCGCCGTTGAAATTTTTAGATTTCTATATGTAAGTACAATATGTCAATTAAAGTTTCAGTTAAAAAAATGATTCTTCGAAAAATAGCTTCTATTTGATTTACATAAAATGTTTGAATTATATTTGACTTGCGTCACTTTTCGTTATATCTAGAATCTGTCGCAGAACCGTAATGCAGCCATCAGTAATCAATAATTGAAATGCCGATTTTATATATCGAATAATTAGTGTCTAGTGTAAACTTTATACAATTTATTTATTTTTTATTTTGAAAACAGATTATTTATTTCTTAATCATTTATTTCTTATTTCATTATTTCATTATAAATTGATTATTATTTTTTATTATATTAACAAATATTTTTATGTCACATTTTTATTTCATGAATTATTTAATAAATATGTAGGATTGTCGGATGTGGAAAAATTCAAATATAAAATTAAAAGTAAAGAGACCGTTTTTGTTTGTTTGTGTGTTGAAATAAACATCAGAATCTTTTTTTTCCACTGATGGTGACATGGTAGGACACAAATTTATTATTATTCATTGTTCTTGCTTTTTTTTCAAATGTTTTTATAAAGAGCAAGGAGTCCTCCCAGTTATGATCAATTTTCCTAGAACCACGTTACTCCTACAACTTTTCAAAGTAATTAAAACAGCTAGAGTTCCAGGTTATTAACAGAGTTGAATATAAGTAACTTAATTGTAGTGTATATTGAATTAGTACAAATTAACAGTATTATTATTATTATAATCTTAATTTCATTTCACGACCATTAATTTATTACCTTAATCTCTCATCTCTCATTTTATAAGATCTATGTTTATAATATATTTGAAGTTGTTGAAAATAAATGTAAATGTTGGTAAGACTTTATATCTTACTTAATTTCATATTTATATATAATGTAGGTATAACAGAGACAGAGATCAAGGCAGAAGTCGTAGAGGAGGTGGTGGTAGAGGAAGTAACAGAGGAAGTAGTGACAATGGTCGAGGAAATCTTAATAGTCGATATAATGGCAGAGGAAGAGGAAGTAGTGTTAGTACTGGACGGGGTGGGCTAAAGGGTAAACAACCTGGAGGAAGTTTAAGGAAAGTAAATTGGGATGCTCGCTCTTTAGAACCATTGCGTAAGGATTTTTATATAGAACATCCTGCTGTCAGAAACAGGTAAGTTCTATTACACTACAAGATTATTATTTTAGTAAATTTCTTATATTATAAAATATCTGTGATAACAGGTCTAAAGAAGAAGTTGCACAATTCCGTGAAAATGCTGAAATAACTGTAAAAGGAGTTAATGTTCCTAATCCTATTCAGTATTTTGAGGAAGGTAATTTTCCACCTTATGTAATGGAAGGAATTCGCAGGCAAGGATATTCACAACCTACAGCAATTCAAGCACAAGGATGGCCAATAGCACTTAGTGGGAGAGATCTTGTTGCAATTGCACAAACTGGCTCTGGGAAAACACTTGGAGTAAGCTAAACAAAGAATCTTTTAGTTCATTACAGATGTGAAATATTAAAGTATGTTTAAATTAACTACAAATATCAAGAAAAAAATATTACGTTATAAAGGAAACTAAATATATATATTTTTTATTTTATTCATAGTATATTTTACCTGCAATTGTGCATATTATACATCAACCACGCTTAAGTAAAGGAGATGGTCCAATTGCATTGATATTGGCTCCGACAAGAGAGCTTGCACAACAGATTCAAGAAGTAGCTAACTGTTTTGGTGAATCTGCGGCTGTAAGAAATACATGTATTTTTGGTGGTGCGCCTAAAGGACCACAAGCTCATGATTTAGAAAGAGGTGTTGAAATATGCATTGCTACACCAGGTAGACTTATTGACTTTTTGGAGAGAGAAACTACAAATTTGCGCAGGTAACCACCTATAGAATTTTCATTTTCCGTATTGTTTTTTTTTTAAAAGTAAACATTTTCTCTAATGATATTTTACCAGATGCACTTATTTAGTGCTTGATGAAGCTGATAGAATGCTAGACATGGGCTTTGAACCTCAAATTCGTAAAATTATTGAACAAATACGACCTGACAGGCAGGTGTTAATGTGGTCTGCAACATGGCCTAAGGAAGTTCGAGCTTTGGCTGAAGATTTTCTGACCGATTACACCCATCTTAATATAGGATCGTTAACTTTATCAGCCAATCATAACATTGTACAAATTGTAGATGTTTGTCAAGAATTTGAGAAAGACATTAAATTATATAGGCTACTTCAAGAAATTGGAACTGAAAAAGAAAACAAAACAATAATATTCGTAGAAACTAAACGAAAAGTTGACGACATTACAAGAAATATTAGAAGAGATGGATGGCAAGCTTTGAGCATTCATGGTGATAAAAATCAACAAGAAAGAGATCATGTGTTGCAGGAATTTCGTAGCGGGCGAGCACCGATTTTGGTTGCAACAGACGTAGCTGCAAGAGGTCTAGGTGTGTACACTTTAATTTATCATCCATTGATAGGTATAGTAAAGTAGCATACATCTGGGAATAGGCAACACTTATTGGATTAGCCAGTGATGCGTTATTGCAGTAAGGCCGGCCGACAGCTGTGAGTGTAGCAATGTGTGATGCATTGGAACCATTATGATTATTGTTCTAAGCTACATTTTAGAGCCCTATATATTTAAAAACCATATATTATTTCATCAGTAGTAGATTTTTTATCAACTTAATTATACAAAATAAAGATAAAAAAATATAAAAATTATTTTTTTTCTTTCTAATTAATAAAATATTAAAGGAACAATTTCTTTTAAATGTGGGGCTCTAAAATACACACAAGCTACCACTAAGTCTGTCTGCTTTTCTTTTTCAGAGGCACAGAGTTCCCTAACACAATGTGGTGTACTGCCAGTATTGGGCAGACACAGTGATTATCTAAATTTTATTTTTTATTATTTTAAAATATATTCATTATAACTCTTGTGCTAAAAATATTATTATTTTCCATAATTAATACTTTAGGGTATAGTTTATATGTCGATATTTTATAACAGTATTATATGTTCTATAACATAATAGTATCTTATATTATATTAATTAATATGTAAATTACATTTTTCTATCATAGAATTGTAATTAATCTTTTGTTGAGAAATAACATTCATAATATCTTCTATCTTTGATTATTATAATTTTCATAATTTATTTTCAAGTACATTTTCTAAATTTTGTACTTAGTGCCTCTCATTATTTAAGATGTAAAAGTTATAAATTCAATGCACTCAGGCTTAAACCGTAAAATGCTGCCTCTATCCCAAAACCAGACACCACCGCTGTGTCTGTCTAATCTCTAGGCCAACGATATATTTCCATAATGAAACAACAAAAATTGGTCTACTTAAAAAGCAAGCAGCACTACGCTTGCTGATTTTACGTCGGAAATACCTGATAAAAGGTGGGTGATTCTCAAACTTCTTTTATTGACTGATTATTTAAAAGTTTTTCCATATTACTTTATAAAAATATAATTTATTTCTAATATAATACTAATAATTACATATAAATAATTACACTAATAAATAAAATTATATAATAATTTAATATCTGAATAATATGTATTGAAAATATATGTTATAAGATGATCAGTTCAAATAAAGAAGTCTTACAAAATCACTACTACTACTACTGACATGTAATAAAATATGTCTTAAAAATTAATTGTACAATTAAGAGCAGGTAAAGTAATAAATGTTGTAATCATTGTATATTTTTATTACTTTGATGACTTATTATTTTATTATACTTTCCTAATAATAAACGAAAACAAAATATATATTCATATATATATATATATATGTATATATATATAAAAAATACTTATGTCGTAATTATAATTATACATATGAGAAGATATTTATTTATTCATTATGAATGCCACCATCTTTATTATTTTTAATTAATCCTACTTCACAGATGTGGATGATGTCAAATATGTGATAAATTTTGACTACCCATCATCATCAGAGGACTATATACATAGAATTGGTCGTACTGGACGCAGACGACAAACAGGAACAGCTTATGCATTTTTTACAAGTCATAATATGAAACATGCAGGAGATCTAATAGAAGTATTACGAGAAGCTGGACAAAATATTAATCCAAGATTGAGTGAAATGGCAGAAATGGCCAAATCAGGAAATTTTGGAAACAGAAGTGTGTTTTTATGTACATATACCTTGTAGTATTTATTCCAAGGCTAATTATATGAAAATATTGAATTAAAATAACATTAGTGTATGCATATTCAAATTTTAGGTGCTAAACGTTTCTCCAGTTCATCTGGAAGTGTAGATAGAACTGGCGGAAGACGTGGAAATATTGATTGTAGAGGAGGGCGGGGTAGTGGTACCCTTAGAGGACGAGGAAGTATTCGTTCTAGCAGTTCTTATCCATCTGGATCAAGCGGTTATTCAGGATCAGACTATACTAATTATAATAACTTAAAGCAAAACAATTCAATTAGTCCAAATACTGGTTATGGATATACTACACAGAGAAACTATAGTCAAAATATGTCTCAAGTTTATGGAGATAGCGATAATTATGGAAATAATTATCAATATAGAGGTGCTACATATTAATTCCAATTTAAACTCATTAATGATAGCATGCTATTAAAAGTGTAAAGTATATTTCTATAGCACATGTGGTTCGATTTATGTATAAAAAAAAAAAAGAAAAAAAAACATACTTTGCAGCAAGACAAAATAGATTGCACGGAAGCAAGGTATTGATAAATGTGATATGTGTAAAACATTTATCTAGAATTAACAGTATGTTTCTAAGTCAAATATTTTATTATATTCTCCTATTGTGTGACTTTTTAATTACAAATGATACCATATGTCGGAAATATAAAAAAAGCAAAGAAGAAGATATAGTTGGTATTGTAAAATGACGAATTATCGGATATAATAATAGTATAGGTCAGAAAACTTAAGTATCTTTACATTTTGTGCAAAGGAAATGGTGCGCCCTACTTCAGCAGATAGATAGGGAACAACCTGCTGTTAAATCCTTTACAAAATTGTAAATGCCTAATGTTTATTCTGTTAATAGATTAAATTTAAACCTAGTATAACGAGTTTAGAAAAAATTCTAAATGTTATTATATTGTAAACTGAAATTTTATTATTTTGTTGCTATTGAGTTTAAGATTTTGTTGTTTGAGTTTATAAATTGTATAAATTAATTAATTTATAACAAAGATTTGCTTATAAAAAGAATTTTTTTGTTGACTATGATGATAATTATGAATATTATATATAATATGGACATTATAAACATATATTTATGCGATAAATAATAAAAATGAATAGACAATTTAATATTTTTAACTTTTAAATATAAAGGACACATTTTTGTTATTATTGAAAAGTCATGTCGTGATAAATTTGAACTTTATTCAACATTTGTTGTTTCATATAATGCAATTTGTTAATGTCATTGTAACTGTGATAATATAGTTTTAGTTCTTTTCTTAATAAATTATTGAATATTTATTTATACGTTTATCATTTATAATAATTATTAAGACAAAATTAACAGAATTCAAGTTATCTTTCATATATATTATATATATAATAAGATTAATTATATCTTTTATATTATTTAGTTACAGAACAATTGAATATTGTTTACCTCATAATTTAAAAGTTATTTTTTATTTATTATACCAGTAAATTATGTTTTGTTTTCTACATATATGTAAGCAAATTGTAATATAAATATTATATTGCTACAATTATATAGAACATCTGATTTGTTTTATTCAAGAATACAACAAAAGTAATTTATATGAAACATGTTTAATTTGAAAAGCAGAGGAAGTATCCGCGCATACGCGGGAAAGTTAAAGTAACAAATCATACTGCTTGATAGCTACATTTTCCTTCCTTTATTACCGCTGGAGACTTCCGGTGCATTGTGTTCGTACATTATTCAGTCACATATTTAAGAATTTTAATAGAATGTATTAATAAGCAGATAAAGGAAAAAGTTGCAGATTATAATAAATATAAAAGTGATGTAAAATATTAATTTGTTTTTACTTTCTATAATGTGCTGAATAAAACAGGAACTATTTCTTGCTGCGTATGTACGTCATCATGATGATCATTCGTGAGTTCCTTTAGGGTCGAACATTAAGGAAAACTCTAATTAATCTTAATACGTTATCTTTTTCGAAGAATTTTTGGAAAATCTGCTTTAGGACTACCAAGTTTCTTTATGACGATGTAAGTTGTATTATATTACAAAATAAATATTTAGAAATTCTTGGAAAATGTAGAAAATTCTTTTTTCATTAGCCAATTATTCTACGTTTTGGTTATTCTCCATGTTGGCTGTACGTCAAAGTTTTCTTCTCCTTTTTATGAATGAAACGTTACAAATATTAAATTTACTTTATATTTTCATAACAACGTTTTTTTTTATATATAAATTTTATATTAAATATGTTATTACAAAAATAAAGAACTTACGTATACATATGTTTACTTAATTAGTTTACAATATGTAATAATATTTTTTGTTAGCATAGCATCATTACAAAATATCTTACATATGACGTTAATTGGTTCTAACAAAGAGTTACTTTACTCATATCACTTATATTCCAATTTATACAAATAAACCCTAATGCAACCCTGACACAACAAAATATTTTTATTTATATAATAAAAATAATAATAAAATTATAATTAAATTTATTTATTAATCTTTCATACATTTATGATTATTACTGTAACAATCAATATTCCATTGGAATACTATTACTTGTTAATTTTTGCTATAATTAGTTTTATTGTTTTTGTTTCTATAAGAAGTTATGTAATTAAGTAAAATATTTTTTTAAATAAATTGAATTTGTTTTTAGTAGAAAAACTGATTAATACTTTATACACATTAAGTATTTAATTGAAATTTTTCTTTATTGTTCTAAATGGAATATTTTCTTTAACTTACACCTTGTTTTCTTTATTTAAGTTTATAATGATATTACAGGGCATACCGCGATCGTGAACGTGGTGACAGGAGAGGCGGAGGTGGTTCTCGAGGAGGACGTTTTGGTGGACGAGATGGAGGCAGTGGTGGTAGTGGTGGAAGATTTGGAAGTAGTACGAATAGAGACAGTAACAGTTTTGGGAATAATAATTTTAAAAATCGTCAACCTGGAGAACGGTTACGTAAACCTAGATGGGATATGAGCACTTTGCAACCATTTAGGAAAGACTTTTATCAACCTCATCCTAATGTTACAACAAGAAGTCTTCATACAGTAGAAGCTTATCGTTCAGACAAAGAGATTACAGTGAAAGGATCTAATGTCCCTGGACCCAACATTTATTTTGAAGAGGGTGGTTTTCCAGATTATGTTTTAAATGAAATACGCAGGCAAGGTTTTGGAGAACCAACAGCTATACAAGCGCAAGGTTGGCCTATTGCTTTGTCTGGACGTGATATGGTTGGAATAGCACAAACAGGATCTGGGAAAACACTAGCTTATATTTTGCCAGCTATCGTACATATCAATCATCAACCTAGATTAAGTAGAAACGATGGTCCTATAGCTCTTATCTTGGCACCTACAAGAGAACTTGCACAGCAAATACAACAAGTAGCATCAGACTTTGGGGTTTCTTCACAGGTTAGGAATACTTGCATTTTTGGTGGGGCACCTAAAGGTCCACAGGCACGAGATCTGGAAAGAGGAGTTGAAATTTGTATAGCAACCCCTGGTCGTCTCATAGATTTTTTGGAACGTGGTACCACAAATCTTCGTAGATGTACATATTTGGTATTAGATGAAGCAGACAGAATGCTCGATATGGGCTTCGAACCCCAAATCAGAAAAATTGTAGAACAAATACGACCAGATAGGCAAACACTTATGTGGTCAGCAACGTGGCCAAAGGAAGTTCGTAATTTGGCTGAAGAATTTTTAACTGATTATATACAAATTAATATTGGCTCCTTACAATTAGCAGCTAATCATAATATCCTTCAAATAGTGGATGTATGTGAAGAATATGAAAAGGAAAGTAAATTAATGAAACTCCTGGAAGAGATTTCTAATGAACCAGAAAATAAAACTATAATTTTTGTTGAAACAAAAAGAAAAGTGGATGACATTACACGAGCTATTAATAGATACGGATGGCAAGCAATTGGCATCCATGGAGATAAGAGTCAACAAGAAAGAGATTATGTATTAAATCGTAAGATATAGTTTTTAATTATAATACAAATTTTTAAATAAATTATATATATAAGTTATATTTAAACGTATTATTAGTAATATATCATATTTTATCATATTTTATTAAAAAATGATTTATTTCAGAATTCCGGAATAGCAGATCTGCAATACTAGTTGCTACGGACGTTGCAGCAAGAGGTTTAGGTAAGATTCTGTTTTAGCAAGTGTGGGTATGATGTAAGGGTCAAGCTGCGATGGTTATTTCACGGTTGTGAGAGTCTTAATATTGTGATGTGGCAACGGATAACGGCATGTGCCAGACTGATTGACGTTAGTCCCTAAGCAGTGTGGATGGAGATAACTTTAAGATTGTTTAGGCATATCACACGAAGCAGGGTATTTAATAATTTAGAATTTATATTTATTTAGCTAATTTTATATTTAATTTCTCTTACGCATTCAGAAGGTTCAATGATACATTTAAAAATTTTTACTAGTACAAATAGATGTTACCAACATGATATTTTTAGACATAAGGCTGTGAGAAAGGAGTAATCATTTTTAACTTGTTTCTTCGATTTAATTATTAGTTTCGGTAGATTTTGACATACTTTATCATTTTTGATCAAATCGCACATTATAAAATGATTTGCTATATTTGTAGAGTTTAAGAATTTATCAAAGTGTAAAGTATGTTAAAATATTTTAGGCAAGGTTGAAAATAAGCAGGTAAGAAAAGATAGAAACGTTTGTTTTTCGATTTTGCTATGATTGAGACAAGTCTTGTCAGTCTGGTATTAACGTGCTGCTCTATGTGTTTTCAGAGGCACATGCGACGGAGTTTTATCAATGATAAGAACTCTGGAGAGTTTGCTTTGGAATATAAAATTGAATGGGGCGTGACTGCTGGTCTTCGCCCCCTCGCAACAAGCTAAACTAGCGCTGTGCCTCGGCCGTGCCACTTGAAAAAACACACTCTCACTCTGTACCTGCGATGGTCCAAAGTATGGAAGTAATAATATTAGGGAATCTATAATAAATATATATATATGGCAATTAATCTGGATAGATATTGACATGTTAGGCTAAAGTAGTGAAATATAGTATTGAGTTGTATCTTAATATTTGCAGAATTAATGCTTTGATATTAATTCAAAAATATTCATTTATATAATGTATTTCGTTTCCTAAGATTTGTTTCAGTTGTATTATCTCAAGCTGCTTAAAATACTTAACAAGTTTGAAGCAGTGTTAGGATTTGTTAGTAAATAAGTTAGAAAAATGATTAGTTAGATTGAAGAAAATCAGTCGTACGTAAATCGATAAATTATGATCCTCCGTGCAGTTGGTAATAGTTTTATAAAACTTCAGCAAATAACAAAAAGAAATCCTTGATGCTAAACATGCAATGGAGTATACATGGAATTGAGTGGAGTGCGCATATGGTGCTCATCCAATGTTCAAACTTTACCGAAGCAATGCACAAGGACCAAATTTTCAAAGACCAGCACAGATCCATACTTTGGTGCGGGAGAGAAGGGTGTGAAGTTACTAAGAATAAATGTAGAGCTCGCTCACTCATTAAGCGAGAATTCTATGAGAACCATCTGAGCTCTGATTCCTCTACATTTCCAAAAATGTATTTACATTTCCAGCTTTAGACGCAAACAGGTAAATAATATGTACACTTGCTCTTTGTGGTCAATTTATTTATGTTACTAGTGTACCTTGCAAATAGGATTTATTATTGATCAATCAATATTGACTTTTCTTGCTGTCTGAATCTATTGTAAGGCATTACATTACATTCATTTTGCGTTTAGCATAATTAATATTCATTTCCTACCACAATTCTTACCAAAAATTTTCCTGCTTCCATTAAGATAAGCTTCAATTTCAATTCTATTTGCAAGGAAATATATCGCAGCTTTAATTAGTTCGCTTTGTAAGTTAATTACCCACCACAAAGAATCAAGTATTTTTTATTTTCCTTGATAATAATGTTAACTGTTGTGTAGATGTGGAAGATGTCAAATTTGTGATAAACTTGGATTATCCATCCAACTCTGAAGACTATGTACATCGTATTGGACGTACGGGACGATCGCAACGAACAGGAACTGCGTATGCTTTTTTTACACCTGGAAATGCGCATAAAGCTAGCGACCTAATTCAAGTGTTAGAAGAAGCAAAGCAAGTTGTTAATCCTAAACTTTATGAACTTTCGAGAAATCCCGGCATTTATAAACGTAATTATATATTATTTGATATTTATTATTTTTATTTTTATCATTTCATAATTTAATTTTATATTTCTGTCTAGGTGGTCGTTACAGTGGTCGTAATGGCGGAAATGGTAGCCGAGGATCCGGTGGCCGTGGTGGAGGTGGTTCACGAGGATCACGTGGTGGTGGGCGTGATGGAGGTGACAGAAGTGGGAGATTTGATCGTAGTGGTGGTAGTGGCAGTGGCGGTGGTGGTGGAAGCGATCGTGGAAATAAATGGGGTGGAAGTAATAGCGGTAAGTGATTTAAAATAATTGCTATATACTTATTTTGTTTTACACTAATTATGAATATATATAATATACTATATAAAAAAATTAGATTTGATGAAGATCATTTGAAGTTCATGTGTCTTACCACTAATATTACATTTTATTCTTTAATATACAATTTTATAAGATAAGAATATATCGTATAAATTTTAAATTTGTTTATTTATTAGCGAAATATTAATTTCTTGTTTAGGTGGTATGGGAGGAGGTGGTTATGGCAGTAAATCATTTCCTCAGAGTAACTTTGGAGGAACTTCCAGTGGTAGTGGCTCTAGTTATAGTCAAAATGGTGGTGCATATGGTGGAGGTGGTGGTGGAAGCAGTTACAGACAACAGAATGGTTATTAACATCGATATAGATTATTCCAGAATAAAATTTTATTTATGTAATATAGGAAGTAAGGAGAATAAAAAGAGAACTACACTTTCTAATATAGAAAATAATATTTTCCATACGCGCTTCTCATTGTGAATGGGGAAACAAATGTAGTACGTAAATACACACAATCGTATGACGTCATGCTTTGTTTAAAACCTGTACACAATATATATAATATTTTATATAGAAATTAATAATATTAATCTTAAATGATACGCAGTGTATAGTCTTTAAATATTAATAGTTTTTATATTAAGTAACACATTCTAATTTTGTATGTAATACATAAATATAAAATTAAAATGATGGTATGTTTGCTAAAATCATTGATGACAATGACACAATATAAAAATAATTAAATAATCACATGGAAATAAGTTATAAAGCGTTGATTTATAAAGTTATCAGTAGGAGATAATTACGTTATCTTGCCGTTTCTACAAAAAAAAATTATCTTTATTATGATTTAAGATAAGAATTTATATAATCTTCGTCTGACAGATCTATAAAATAAGATTCTCTAATCATTCATTGGTCGATTAAACATCATGTGTTTAGGTCAGAGTTTATTTCGTTATTTGGACAATAATCTTACACTGTATCGTATTGATATAAATCAATGAAGATGGCATAACAGATACTTTTGTTTTAACTTTTTATGTATCAACAGAAGTTTTATAATTAACAAATATATACAATAGATGACACTAAATTTAATGTGAGGAATATTTTCAAATATATTTCTTGTTGTTTTTTAATATACAATCCACTAAGCGACTTTTTAAATTAATCTTTATCATAATTTTTTAAATGATTATCTAGAATATAATTCAATACATAAAGAGTTAAAATGTTCGTATAAATAACTGTTATGCAGTATTTAAGTATGTGAACTTATCAATGAGATATAAGCGGAAATTTTGTGCCAATCAGTTTTGTATGTAAAGAATATAATTGTATAAAAGATTATTTAATTGGTCTTTATCAACTAGCCTTGGAAATAACTACCGTATAATGTGAGAAGAATTATGAAGAAAATCGATTATATTTATTATAAAATATACGCTAACGATCTTAACACATTGCAAGCGTTGGTTAAACCTCAATTGCTGAAAATTCCAGTATCGGTATTTATAATATATATTATATTGCCTGTTTAGATAAATTGAAAAAAAATCTTTTTACATTTTTATAAATATTTCGTTTAATATATATGTGAATAAAACATAGTAGAGTAGAATTCCACAATTTCCTGTGAGCGGATGTCAAGCGATTAACAAAAACTCTTATAATAAAATAGAATGAAAGTGTTAAAATTTACTCGTAATATTTTTTAAAAAAACATTGATATATTTTTAGTTTTTTAATTTGTCTAATTAATTGATAATTAGATCGATTTTATATTTGATTTTATATTTAATAAATTGAATATTTTATTTTTTCTTGTAATTAAAAGAAAAGCAAAGATATAAATGAAAGAATAAATTTAAATGATTCTACTTTATTAATTAATTCATTTCGCGGTTTCACATCGAATAACAAGACGATCAATATCTTTTGACGATTAGTATTGCAACTCATGCTTGTGTAATGCCTGTTTAAGCATTCAGAATTGCAAATCAATCGGAATGTTAATATTCTCTTAGATAAAGTTGCTGGCTCTAATAAAATGTCTTTGATAAAAAATAATCATTATAATATCGGTATTATAATATGTCTTACTCACGCGAGTAACTTTAAGTTCTAACTCGATGGCGTCATTTTAGGTGACTGTGAACGAGCGAAGGGTAAAATAGTGGGGAGGAACGAGTGGTGCTCGATTAATAAAAAGATGTGCAACGCCGGTGTCGCGCGCAGTACGCTTCAAAGAGTTCTTCTACATGTTTCGTACAATCTTTATCATTACTCACGTAAAACATATTAAATAAAGTGATTAGAAAAAAAAAACAACCAAAAAAAAAAAAAAGAAAAAAACGAAAAGAAAAAACATTTCTAGGCTGTTTCACACGTGTGTCGTATTTTTTTCTTTCGATTAACATGACAGAATCTCGAAAAGAAGTTCGAGTTTGGTGCGATGGGTGGTGAGTTTATGAATGAAATGTATTAGTGCGATATCATTTACCTTTCGATTTTCACGTGTTTAACGCGCGAACTTGACAGGTGATATAGAAAAAAAAGAGGATAAGTGGTGCTGTGAAAAAAAATATATATATATATATCTTTCACTCGTGCCCTATTAAACTTATATCGTACTGTTCCTTCCTTCTTTTTGCTTGTGTCGGGAAAGGATCAATTTTCCTACATATCATGATTCAATACGTGGTCTAGAAAATGTTATGTCGAAAGATAAGAGACTAGCTGTCTCTCTGTGATTGTAAGAAAGACTGTCGATCAATACTACAACTTGATTAATTAATCATTTGAATAGAATGTATGTGTATGTTTTGGAGTAAATTCACGATCCTTGGAAATGTTCAAGTTTCAAACTATTCCGTTTATTCCTATGTGCTATATTCTTAACATCGATCTTTCACTTTTTATAATTTCATGATTATTGAAATATGTTATTTTATATTTTAGTTATGATATGGTACATTTTGGACACGCTAATTCATTGAGGCAGGCTAAAGCATTAGGAAATTATTTAGTGGTTGGTGTTCATACAGATGCAGAAATTACTAAGCATAAAGGTCCTCCAGTTTTTACGCAACAAGAAAGGTAGTTTTTATATTTTTTACTTTATTAAAATAATATAAAATATTATTTATACGTATTCTGTGTATTCTAATTCTATTTTGTTTTTATGTGAAATATAGGTATGCTTTAAACAACATTTCTCTCTGCTTTATTTCAGATACAAAATGGTTCGCGGTATAAAATGGGTAGATGAAGTTGTTGAAGGTGCTCCTTATGTTACTACATTAGAAACGTTAGATAAATACAATTGTGATTTTTGTGTACATGGCGATGACATAACAATGACTGCAGATGGAATAGATACTTATCATTTAGTTAAAGCAGCTGGTCGTTATAGGTATGACAATATCAAACAAAGAAAAGTATTTTTTATTAAAAAGATATGTTATTTGTATTAATACAAAATATAATTATTACAGGGAAGTTCAAAGAACGGCAGGAGTTTCAACTACTGATCTTGTAGGGCGTATGCTCTTAATGACACGTCAACATTTTAAGCAAGGAGATAGCGAATATACGGTTGACAGAGAACCTAGCAAAAGTATGGGCCAAGATCGTACAGCGCAAAGCCCATGGACTGGTTGTTCTCAGTTTCTTCCCACTACTCAAAAAATTATACAATTTAGCGATGGCAAAAGTCCCCAGCCTGATGATAAAATTGTTTATGTTGCTGGAGCATTTGATTTATTTCATGTTGGACATTTAGACTTCTTAGAAGTTGCAAAGAAAGAAGGTGACTATCTAATTGTTGGTCTCCATACAGATCCAGCTGTTAACCGTTACAAATGTGGTAATCATCCAATTATGAATCTACATGAACGTGTTCTCAGTGTACTAGCATGTAAGGTGAGTTATTTATTTAAAATAAAAACTATATTTGTTTTTCATAAGATCGTTCTGATTGGAAATATATTCACTTAAGTACTTGGAGAAAGATAAAATGAAGCAAAATTTCCCTATAATCTTTATTGCAATTTGTTAGGTAAATGTGAAGGATATTTTTGTTTAAGTCATATAAATACCTTAATGTATATATTTTAAATGAAGAAATTAAATTTTGTTGCATATCTAGTATGTGAATGAAGTTGTAATTGGTGCTCCATACGAGGTTACCAAAGATCTTATGGAACACTTTAATGTTTCTGTTGTGTGTCACGGACAGACATCAATAATGCCATGTGAAGATGGCTCGGATCCTTACGAAGAACCGAAAAGACAAAATAAATTTAAGTTATTGGATAGTGGCAATGATATGACCACCGAAAAAATTGTTGAAAGAATAATTCTACATAGGTATGTTGTTCTTTTATTGTAACTTATACGTTGAATATATAGGACGTTGCGAATATAAAAACATAGCTAAAATTAACTATATTGAAGAAAACAGACATTTTAATAACATGAACTTACAAATGATAAGCTATCTGCTTTAATTCTTAGTTGTTTCTAAATATAAGTAAAACAAAAATAATTGCTTAGATAAGATGTTGCAAATAATGATAGTTAATAGCTATATGACGTGTCTCTTTGATCAAACATGATTGCAAAATATTTTCTTGTGCATAATGCAAAACATATAATTTGTATACAAAAATTTTCATAACATTTTAAGATTAATGATGAATATTTTGTAATTTTAATTATACTTTTTTACTTTGTTCAATCTCATTCATGTATTCATGCTTTTTATAGTGGGATATGCAATCTTATGCAAGCATTAATTCCACTTTTTTATTTGTAATACGGTCTTTTTTTTTTATAGAATAATATTATTTAAAGTTCATTAATCTGGTAAAGTTTTTTAGAGAATATTAAGAAAAATGTTTAACTATAATATAAATAATAATACATAAACATTTAAAATAAAATATTATTTTGAGTAATGTATACACATTGATTTAAATGATATACAATGTACTAATATATAGTAATATGTAAATAGTTAACATTTATATAATATATATAACTAATTTGTAAAAGTTTGCATATTAGTTACTTATGTGTCAAAGGATTTTAACAGATTATTGAATTTAATTGACTATTATATTTGCATATCCCAGCATTTAAAGAAAATTGTATACGCGTTGATTAAGTGATGAATTACAGGTTGGAATTTGAAGACAGAAACTTAAAGAAGGAAAAGAAGGAGCTTGCAGCTTATGAAGCTTTTATGAAGTCTCAAAAAAATGGAAGGACTGCATAATAAATTTTTGCATAATTACTATACGTGATAACCAATTTTATAGAATTAATTTGTAAATACATACAGTCTTGGATTATATTAATTTATTCAATCTATTAGTTCATTCAGTATGAAACCTCCGATTATTCCTACTACTTCCAGTTAAAAATCAGACATTTCATACTTAATGACCTAATAGAGAAGATATAGAACATAGAAGTGTAATTTCATGATTTTTAAAGACTGGACAAAAAACTAAAATTACATTTTCTTTTAAACAAAACGAAAATTCGTAAAAATCGAGTGATGATATGTTATTAATTTTCCGTTTATTTAAAGAGTATCTATTTATCATATGATTTATATATATATATATAAAAGTACACAGAACATTTAATGTCATGTACAGTTGCCATGTGTAAGCAGTGTCTTACAATTAAGTGAAATACTTTATCAATTATATTATTTATAATTTTACTGTTAATTGCACAATAATTTTAGTATAAATACGTAGTAAGATACATGCAAATTTATTTGTGACCACTAAAATACTAGTTTATATTTTGTTAGTGCAAAACGAGTATGCAGTTAAGAGAATGTCCTACATTTTTTTTCTATTCAATACACGTTGAAATAAGAATTTAAATTGATATTTATAAAAGAAACTATATATAATGTATATAAATTCGTTTGATTTACAATCCGCGTAAAACAACTATTCATTTTAGTTGTGGATGTGTTTTTTACTTTTATTTTCTTGCAATCTAATTAAACTAGAAGGTTATCAAGTTAAGCTTTATGGGCCTATACAAAGATAGAACAATGATATTAAGCCAAAGGATGTAAAATAAGTGTGTGACAATTGTTAATATTACAAATCATAATGATGCAAATTTATAGGATCGCTAAATGTGTCTCTATACATCGATAAAGCAAAGAGAGAAAAATAGTATCTTTAGGGCGAGTGCAATACGCTTATAATTTCTCTATTTCATATATATATAATAATATGAGCACATTTTCAATTTAATTTTTTACACTATTTTATTTAATATTTATAACTATATTTATATTTTTCATTATATATATATATATATATACATACACCTTAGGTTGATATTATTAATCAATGGATTAATTGCCAATTAAAATTTTTATTATAAAAAAAGGCTTCACATGATGTATAAGGGCATGTAGTTGTATATGTAAAAAAGAAAAAGAAAAGATAGTATGCATCACAAGTACTTCCTGTGATAATTATATTTATTACGGAAACAGGAAAACATTTAATAATGTATTTAAAAACAAAGAACGAATAATAACTTTTAGTTAGAATTTTTGCACGACATGTGTGCCTTCGAATATTATTTTTCTTCATAAAGTATGGATATCAAGTACTATGTGTAATGATACATTATTGTATTGATTTCCTACTTAAGATAAAGCTTTGAACCTATGTTGGTTCAATATATTATGCTTTGTGGGTCCGTTCGAGAAATTATGTAAACCAAAGACATACAGGGCCGAAAATACATATCTCGTCTCGTCGTTGCAAAGATTGTGTAGATTCAATTAGCATAAAATAGCGCACGAAATAATTGTTGAACTTGAACAATCATTTAGTTATAAAAAAAAGCAGGTATATAAGATATATAGAAAAATGAAAAGAAATAACATAACATAAAATAAAATAAGAAAGAAAGAAAGAAAGAAAGAAAGAAAGAAAGAAAAAAAACTAACTTTCACAGCTGTTCGTTATTACGAGGTATTGTAAGAGGTATCGTGTCGAATTGTCGTAATTTACAACATTGTAACGATATCGTCATATTGTACAGCGTAATTTTATGGGAAAAACGTCGTTATCACTAAACGAAATGTAATGCAAGGATATTTGATTAACCTTGTTTTATTTTATAATAAATATATCAAACATATGCGACCGTACGTACAATCATTTCAATATTGTCTTCGTTAAATTTTTAAACGTTTGTATGATTTTTCAAATTGGTAAAAAATTTACACGTCCATACAACACGGCCGCTTTGTATTCCAACTTTTCTGTTTTTATTTATCAAATTAATTTAACTCCAAACTAATACATTAATCGTGCAGATTTATTTACAAAGTGTAAAGTATTTTATTTTAACCTTTAACCAACTCAATATTTGTGTGCATTTTACTCACGAGATGCACTTTTGCGAATACTTAAATACTACGATCGTTATGTAAGTATGAACGATCGACAATTGCGTTCGCATTATCAGGTCACGTGATAGCATTGCACAAGGGCATATTTAGGAATATTCAGAATGTATGCAGGAAGAAGAGAATAGATAGAGCGCTTTATGAGATATAAAATATCTTTCTATGCTCTTTTCGATTCGAGTCAAGCTCTCTTTACAATTTAACTTAAATCTAAGAATTCCTAAGATCCTTGGTATTAAATATTACGCGCATTAGAATAATACTTAATAAAATTATATAAAGTATTATCAGTCGTATCATATAAACACATTTATAATGTGTTTTAATAAACTATTATCTCATCTATAAAGAAAGTATCAATCGTATCTAACTACTGTGTGATGAACATTTAATATTTATAAAATATTATAATAAATATCAACAATATATGTGAAAAATATATAATCTATAGAATGAATAAATTAATTGGATAGTAAATACACATATATCGAGCATAAATACATATATAGCTACTAATCAAATGTTAAGTGTTCATCGTTCGATTTTAAACGTTTTCACGTCATGCTTATTTTTTTCTGTTTTGCTTTTAAACGTTATTGAATGCAAATAAATCGATTTATACATATTATTGTACGGTAGATCGTCCAGTGTATCTTGACGTTGTGTCACAGTATTTTCTCGCTCTATCTCGTACCAACTCATCGATGGACTTATTTTGTGAGATAGATGAAGATAAATTATGCAGACGAGAGGCCAAATAACACATAATAAAGGCCGATAGGACCAATAATACACCTAAACCAGTTGCCACATAAAAAAAACCACCGCAACTACCTTCCAGACCGGTTGCAACTTTGTTGTAAATATCTGCAGATAAATGACTTCATTAATTACATTGGCAAAAAGTTAATTGTTCATTAAATTTGTTTATATAGTTGTTATTCTGATATACGATATTGAACGTTTTATACCATCTGGCATCATGACGGTATATTCAATGTTTTCCTTGAATTTTGTAAAAGGCGTTGAGTCATTGTAACTTTTGATGAGACGTTCAACTTTAGGCAAGAATTCTCCGTTGATTTCTTCGTTGATATTTCGTTTTTTTCGTTTGCCATGACCCGACGGCTCGAAAAGGTCCAGACAGAAATCCTAAGAAGAACATTAAAGTCTTTTCACTATTTTTTCTTTCTTAATACGATCTTCAATACGTATATTAAACATTTACTTTGTTAGATATGTCTCTTTAGATATTTTTTACATTTTGTCAAAAAAAATTTGCTCAATGCTCAATTGAAATATCGGACACGTTTTGTGTCCATATAATTCGTTTGCATAAACAACTTAATAAACAACGTCGATGCTCTATACTTAAAGAATTATAAATAAATAAAAAAGAAGAAATATTCTCACCGGTTGACAATCTTGTGGTTCCATACAAGCTTTTATTTGCGAATGTATCCACAATGTAGAACGTTCTCGCATAGAACTAAGCAAAAATGCTTCGAAATCCAAAAATACCTCGTTTTTTCTTTCACGATACCTTGCCGGTTGATGGGGAATGATCGAGGCAAAATCTCGATTTCTACATCCATCCTTAACAAGGATAACGCTTCCTGAAGCATGCGGTTGATCGGGATCAGGACTGACCGTTACTTCCAAAAGTTTGATGTAACCCCAAGCACTGTCAGGGCTGATACGAGCTCTTAGCTGAAGTTTTGTGCCTATTGGTACCGCCTGATCGACAGTTTGGGATCCGCTAGATTCTGATAGATTACCTGTAGCTTCGCGATAAAGAGCGACTTCGTATTCTAGACGACCTGGTGTCTCCTCTACTACACCGGATACTCTAGCACCATGTGGACTAAAACAATCATCGAACATTATTTTTCTAGCAAAATTTTCATGCACCAAATTATTTAGTTGATTTATTACTTTTACTACTTAATACATTTGAACGTCGTTAATAGATTTCATCAATTTATCGAACTAAAGCATTTCGGTAAATTATCCTAAAATACTAATACCATTGTTAATGAATCATTCTCGCGGTAAATTCGCGTAATTCTATAATGTATTGTCGATTAATTACGATTAACAAGATATTAAGGCATTATATTCAAGAATTATTTTCACTGAGAAATGCAATATTTTATTTATCCTGTTATGTGCTAACAATCGTAATTATGTATTTGTTGCAAGTTCGTTATAGTATGCAATTTAATGACGTCACGCATTCGTGTTTAATTACCAAGTTAATGAAGCTTTATGCTCTTCCTTATAATATATTTATACTTATAAGTTTATATTCGTACGTATTAGCAATTGTATTAATAATTTATTTATAATGAATGTTTCATAATCAGGTAGCTACATAATACTAATGTTTCGATTATTTGCAAGCAGTTATACATAGAAGTTTCATTTCCTTTTTGTAATGTGTTTTATATTCTTCTCAACATATATATTTCGGTATCTTAATTATTATTGATTTGGATAGTATTATTCTGTCTTTAATTACGGTCTATGAATCAATTAGATAGCCGAAACATTAGCAGATAAAGCATAATTAATAATTCAACAATAGAGAAGAGGATGTCATGAACTGACGTTGTTAACTTACAAGGTACCAGCAAAACCGGCAGCTTTGTGCCTAAGCAATGTGGGCTCAGGTGGACGACACATGAGGATCAATTCTTGATCGGCTAGCATTACGACTCCAGGGAATGCCGGAAACCATATCCGTAAGTGAATAAATCCCTAAGGGAAAAATAACCGAATAACTAAAATACTTATATTTACGATATATTATAATAACTTTATATTCATTAATTTATACATAAAATATTCTTTCTCATAAGTATGAAGTATTTGATCTTTTTAATTATTAGATATGTTTAATTATAATACTTTACGTATAACTGTAATAAAAACCATAATTTCCGACGTTAGATATCAAGATAAAACGAACAATTTTTTTCAGTCGACATTTTGCATCAAAGCACAAGAGCAAATCCTTTGAAAGAGAGCGAGGAAGAAAGAAAGAGAAAAACGCACTTTGACGGGATTAATTACGATTATCTTATATTTTTCTATTTATAATTTTATATTTTTCAACGAGAAAAATTACTAGTATTTTATTAAATTTCTTTCTCTATTTCTAAAATCGTTAATATTTAAAAAATTTTAATTTTACAATTTTTCTGTAATATAGAAAATTAGGAGAATTATATATTTTTTTCTGAATAGAGATAGATGCACGTATAAGTATCTGTAATTATTACTGCGTTCAATATAATATTTCATTCAAATTTTATTCGTCTTCTATGCTTGTAATCAATCAAAAAAAAAAAAAAATAGCTCTAGTTTATTTATATTACATATAGAATATTCTTTCTGTCTGTTATATTGTTAATTCTCTCAATAAATAATTAATATGACTTCAGAAAGTATTCGAATCTAATGAATTAAATTTCTTTACACGCTTGTTTATAGTTTAAAATTATTATTAAACGTTCGTTTATTTAATTCCAATAAATACAAATATTTATTGAAATCTTTATCCTTCTTTGAATTTTTTTCAGGTCGACTTACGTTTCTTTTGAGGACACCGCATCGTGAGAAATCCGTTACTTTAAGAAAGTAGTTGTCTTCTTGAGGATCATTAGGATCCGGTCTAATCTGGCAATGAATGTCGATGAGAGGATTGGCCGATCTATCGTCGGCAAATAGCGGAGCTCCTCTGAAGCCGATCGGTCTTCTGATTTTTGCAGTGAGAAGATCGGCTGCTGAACCAGCCCCACTGCATTGAATCTCAGAAATCTCGTAATCTTGAGCAACGATTACTTTAACCTACGATGATCGAGGAAAGAAAATAAAGTAAATAAGATAAGCAAATTATTTCCCAGGCTTTGTTTTGAACCACCTTATGAATATTTATGTAATTTCCTTTAACCCGGCTCTCTCGGAACATTCTCGTTCCACTTTCAAATTGTATATTTGATGATGAAATTCTTTTTGAACTTTCAATTGAATCTCGAAAGCTTTTACGTTCGACCCATAAAAATGTTTCGACGTTATTTACTTTATTTCACGTTACAATACATACTTAGATTTGTTTATCTCTTTTATTTCTTTTTTTATACCATCTCAAATTATTCGCATTTAGGATATTTCCTTCCTCTCCCGCTTTCCTTATTTCAGTATTTAAACGTCGCGATATAAAAAAAAAATCGATTCTAATTTAACACAATAATTTTCAATGAATTTCAACCAATCTTTATGATAGAATTTGAAATCGATTTAAAATATACAAAAATTTGGCGCCCATATATGAAAACTTTTCAATCCTCCTCTATCAAGATTCGAATTCTATGATATATTAAATGGTTGTGAGATTATCTAATAAAGAATAAGCGATAGATTGTTAATCTCTAGGATAATATGCAAGTCTATAAGTAATTAAACATGTGCCGTTTGAGTTATGGTAATTTCTTTAATGGTCTGCCGATCGTTTCAATCTCACAATTACTAGGACGCGTGCACGCCATTATTAGAAGTTTATCCCCGCTTATGGATTTCTCTTATCTTGGCTCTCATTCTCTCTACTTTCTTGGATTTTCTTTCTCTTTTTCTTCACGCGTGGAGTACGACATGATAGGTTATTACGTCGCTATTGGGTGCTACCGGTGGACGGGACAAGGTGAACAAGAACCGTGCACGTATTTGTATATACTTACTTCGTTTTGAGTAACGGATCTAAGAGGAGACGCTCTGTTGCACGTGTAAAACTATTCGTTGCGTGTATTTAATGTACATTGGTATAGATATGTGCTATACTATACTGTACTGTATTATAACATTTAACTCGTGTATTTCTGTTTTTTTTCTTTTTTTTTTTTTGTATTTTCTGCGCCTTCACACAGAATGCACTTTCATAGTTCACATATTATTTTCCATACTAATAATTAACACTTTGTTTTTCGTACTATTTGATTTCTTATCTGGTCTGAATATTAGTTTATATTTATTTGAATTTTCAGATATGTAAGTTATGCTTGTTTAAAATAAGAAATAAGTTTTTTAAGGTAAGTTTTTATCTATTTCATTTTATCTATGATATACGATAATGTTAATTTTAAGTACGATACATTAATAGGAATTGGCACATGGAGTACAATCTTATGAATGCAGAGTATTCATGGTTCCGTCATTCCTTCTAAAGCAAGTATCGAATTTGGGTCAAGAAGTTACATCAACGTTTAGGTATTTCAATACATGTCCTTAATCATATACATTAAAGAGAGTTAAATTATTTGCATATGAATATAAAATGTATGAAATGATCATCATTTTTGGAATAATTTGGAAATAAAATTAACACCTTTTCGAAATATATACAACAAGGATCCTATGTTAATGTAGAAATTGTTGTAAAATAAGAATGGTATGAGTCTTATCTACAAATCTTTAAATTTGCTTATATTTTTTTAAGTAAATATCGTGTTTAGATATTTACGTATTATCTTATTTGTCTCTTTCTAACGTAACATTATTTAAAAACTAACGTTTAAAATCGTGCTTCAGGAACGATCGTTAATCGGCGATTACATCGAAAGAGAAATATGTTCCGCGTATATATCTACAGGTACTACCAACGTATTTACATACATACATAGATACGTATATACCAACACATATATATACTTAGCACAAATTTGTGGTGTTAAATCGAAGTTTAGTTGGCCGACATCGTTAATCGAGCGACAAACAACTTAGTCCTTTAAGTGAACGCTTATCGAGACGCAGGTGTTGTTGCGATCGACTTTGGGTATTGGCTAACGTTTGCAAAATATGAAGACAATTTCCTCGAGAATATAGCGAACATACATGTACATATAAACGCACGCAAGCCTTTGATCGATGATACAAATTCACAAGCGGAAGATAAGAAAAAATGACTATACCGTTTAATGCTTACTTAGTATCCGATCCATTCGAGCGATCAGATTCTATTATCTAACGGTAAACGGAAGTAAAATATAATATGAAATAGACGATAGATGATTTTGATATATATATATTTTGATGTTCTATTCAATTTAGCGCTTGGTTAATTGAATTGTATTTAGTTAGATGAACAAATTTAGTCAACGACATATTACAGCCGTTTGTTGTAACACAAAATATGTATATCGCCGAGAGTTTACAGAAAATCGATATATCGTATCTAATGGGTCAAACGACGTGTGACGTTAATATGTAGTATGAATATAATTATATAATAGAAACGAATTATATTTGATTGTTGTGCGTAGAACATAAATAAATTAGAATAGAAAGAGTTTCGTTCTCTTTTGAAAGGGCCAGAAAAAGAAAAAGGAACAAGACAATAGAAAAAAAGCACACACACAGATAAAAAAAGAATTAAATAAATGGAACAGAGGACACACCACGCTAGTCTCGCATTTTATCATCGATGCAAATATCGTTTGCAAGGTAGAAAGTGACAAAGTCAAAGTGACATTGTTGTTTGAACGACGACCAAAAAGAGAGACGTCATTTTTGTTTTTATATTGATTGGAAACGAAAATGTTGATTCCTAAAACGTTTTCCAGATTGATTCTCAAAAGTCTAAAAATTATTCTCTTGGTACACACGTATACGGAGGATACCTAGAACGAAATATATATATGTACTTTTTTTTTTCTCTCTCTCTTACATATCAACGATACAAACGCTGTCGCGTTCGTTCGATCAAATATAAAAGTAACGGGAAAGAAGTAATGTTCGAAATTCACCACGCGAAACGGCCGAGGACTGGTCACCGAAATTGCCTCTGGGGCAAGTGGATTTTATTTTCTCCGTTCGAAACAACTGTGACCTACTCTTTTACGACATCGTCAATTTTTTTTTCCTCGTTTTGTCATTTTTCACACCAAGAAACATTCATACGCTGTATCTATGTCTATATCTTTCACATTCTTTCGTTTCTTTCTTTCATCACCAATAATTCTACGTTTCCACTCGTGTCTCTCATCTATTAATGCCCACGTGGTATGCGATTCGTTTTGAGAGGCAAACGTAAAAGCATCCAGGTACAGTGTCACTCACGAGGAACATCCTTATATCCTTTTCTATCCTTTTTTTCTCTCTATCCTGTCATCGAACATCCTTTCTTTTCTTTATTCTCACGACATAAATATCCTTTTGTGTATAAAAACTGTTTTTCCTTCTATTCTTCCGAAACTTATAGGAGATTATTTTCGTACGAAACTTTATGATCCATCATCATATATTTTTGTTTTTCCTTAAGAAAATTAAATACTTTTCTTTTCTTTTTTTTTTTGTTTAAATATTTCCTTCTACTTTTTCAATTTTATTCGTATTTAAACAAGCGAACTTTTTAAGTATACAATAAGTAAATAGACCATGCTTTTCTTGATAGATTAAAGTGAATCGATGCGGATGTGGATATCATCCTTGACAGTATATCTTCACCGGCATGCTTCGATGATAATTTAACTATAATGGTGGTAATGATGATAGTAGTGTAATATAAAATGTATTTCCCGTATTTGTTGCATGGTTACATTAAAAAGAACCATCAGCTTCTTGTTCGACTTTATGAACGAAAAAAAGATTTATAATTCATTTTGCAGATATCCTACCTATTATGTATTTATGTATATAAATATATATATATATATATATATATATATATATATATATATATATATATATATATATATATATATATATATATATATATAAAAGCTTACAGCTTGATAACAATAACGTCGGACGACTTTTTATTTCGATTATAAGTATCTCTTTGATAACTTTTTAATAAGGATACCGTAATCGTATCGGACGTGAAATACAATTTAATGATCTCTATTAAAAGTGTTATGAGAAAATTATTAAACAATTAAACGGAACAAAATTCTTATGTTCAATTAATAAGATATTTCCTCCCGTGAGAAAAATCCAATAGGATAACGAAGAAAATTATTTTCTCAAATATTTCATATCTCTCAGTTATAAATCAAGCAAGAAATATAGTTAATAGAAATATTTCTAGCGAACTGCGCTATTTTTTCATTTTAAATGCATTTTTTATCAATCTCTCGAACGAAGTAGAGTTCGTTTGCAAGAATCGTGTACGACGAGTTATCCGCCTATTTCATGCATTTCGTTTGCGTATATCAACGTGCATGCATACACGAACGCGTGCCTCCTTTTTTATATATATATTCTTTTTTTTTTTTAATAATCAAATTTTTGAACGAACTTGACGCTTTTTGCATAAACGTAGGAAAAATAAAACGTGAACGTTGACGTTAATTTTGATAGAAAAAATAGAACTTAAGTTAATATTCGCGACGAATTTTTATTCATACATCGAAAAAATCGGTATGAAATCTTTCATATCTTTTCACCCACCGTGGAAAGTAATGCAAGGATTCCAAGGATTCGGCACATAATTGCGAAGATAATGACGATGATGATCCTGCTCTCGTCAAATTGATTTCCGCGTTTACTCGTAAATGACTGACGTGTAATTCGTTAAATCCTTGTTCACTAATCTCGTTTCGCGGTAAATATAGTTTATCCAAACTCGTTCGCGATAGAACCCGAAAGAAGAATAAGAAGAAGAATAAGAATAAGAAGTAGAAGAAGGAAAATCGATGTTGTCGGCCCTTTTGGGATGACGCAATTTAGCAGAAGGTTCACGACGGACTGAAGTCTTTGCTCGACGTTGAGGACGCGCAAGAATTCTCCCCCCGAGGCGTCTCCAGTAACGCCAGCACTATGGGATTCTCCTCCTCTTTCTTTTCTTCTTCTGATTCTGCTTCTTCTTCTGTTTCTACCTTTACTTGTCTTCCTTCGTAGGTAGGCGGGAGAGAAAACCAAGGAACCGGAGAATCACCGGACCATCCGGAGTACTGTTAATGCATGCCCGGTGCCTCCACTAACGACCATCCTTTGCCTCCTCTTCGTTCTCCTTCTCTTTGAGCCATGCGATGCCTCCAAAGTCGCCATTGTGTCCTAGCTAACAAACCGTTTTCCATAAGGGCTGCAAATGGTATCCTCAAGGACGTGACTTAAAACTTTACGAACGTACTCCACAAATTTTCATCTCAGAAAATCTCATTGATCCTACGAACGATACGTCCAAATTGACAACTTTTTATATATATGCTAAAAAATCTATTATTAAATATATTTATATATTCGGAATAAAAGATTAGAAGAAAGAATATTATAAATAATAAAATCTAAAGGAAGTAATAGCACTTGTGAAAAAAAAAAGAAAATATCTATACTTCTTTTCCTATCTTACTATTCGTAATCTTAATTTTATTGTAACGATGGATAGTATATTATAATAATCAACGATAATTTATTACGAAGAAATAAGATTCCATGTCTGTTCAATTAAAGAAAAATAAAATAACGATGATCAATGGTAGAAAACGCTTCCGTTCTGGGAGGTGCCGCGAACTCAACGGATCAAGGAACATAACGTGAATCTGATGGTATGCATAATATAGGAATTGCTTAACCGGTTACTGACTTCTCTGCAGCGTAAATTTTAGGTCAGAGTCGTGGCCACCTCGATTAAAGAAAAATACCTACCGGAAAAATAATCATTCAAGTTTATGTATTTATGCGTGTACTTCTCTTTCGGTTCCCTTCGAACGATTTTCGTGCAAGCTATATATATATATATACATGTATCTTTGCACGCGTTACTTGAATCCTTCGTCGTCATCGTCGTCATAATGAAAGAAATGTTTTTTCAACGCTTTCACGTTTACGAAGTTAATTCCAAACATCTATAGGTGTTTGTCTAAGAATAAAGACAAGGTGCTTTTTGAAAAGAGTCACTTGTTAGAATATCTCGAAAGTTAATTGAATTGTCGCGAGGAATTTCCAGCAATAAAAGTAATGTTACTTTTAACAGTGTTGTAGTGGGGAAATAAATGATGATTTCGAAACGTTTTTTTTTATTTTTTTTAAAGCGGCATCTCTTTTTTAATTCGAGATAAAAGTAATATAAAAAACGAAAAGAAAGAGATAAAGAGTGAAAGAGAGAAAGAATGGGGTAGGAACAAAACCGAGATCGTTTCGACTTTTTTCAATGGCGCCAGATGCTGTGACAAAAAGGAGGAAGAAAAAAAATATATGTAGGAATAGACTCGCGGTCCTCTCGTTGAAAAGAGGAAGAATAATTTGAGATTTGTCCCGGTCTCTTGCTGTACTTGTCACTGACTGAGTGACTGATAGGAACTCGCGCGCTTAAACACGCTCTACGATGTCACGCACTCTAATCCGCAAAACGTTACGCTGGATTACTTTTCCGTTATTTTCTGTAACGTCTGCTGTGGCGCACGTGCCGCTTATATTGCCTTATGTAATAGGTATAACTTATACTAACGTATAATACATGTGTAAGCACATACAAACATAAATGTTCTCGCACATATACGTGTGCATTCGGTATACATAGATAAGTACGTATATGTATGTATATTTACATATCCTCGCATACATCGAATCACAAGGGTGTTAGTAATCCGGGTAGAGAGGAGATTCGTCGTTATGGATTAACGCGTTGCATAATCTTCGATGCAGAGGGTTGAATGACGCAACTAGGTCGTTCTACCTTAGCAATGTTACTTTAGAGATGGAAAGGACGGCCAGTATATATGTGTGTTTGTGTGTATGTGCATGTATAATATGTCTACGATATGTCTACGAATATGCATTTAGAGAAAACGCGTTGTTTTTTTCCTCCTTGTTATTTTTTTTCGAAGGAAGATAATGAGACGTCCCGTTATGAAAAATATTACGAGATAGATAGTGGTTTATCCGTCATTATTAGGAATGTAATTGAGGTAGAACGTTCTATTAATCTCGCTTTTTCATCTTCATTATTTTATTCCTTTTAATGCCTACGTTTATACGCTACCTTAGATATATCAAGTACAAAAATGCAACTGAGAGATAAAAGCGAAATTAATCGATCGGTCTTCTCTTTCTTTTAGAGCACTCTTTATTATTTTTTCTTCTTTGTCATACTTTCGAAGATATGTATCTCCGTTTCTTTCGTGAACCACTAATAAAACGCGTATACCGCGCAATCATATATTTTTAGTCAGTTTATAAACAATCACTTTACGATGTTGCGTTACATTATTTCATGGGAAAAGTGTCGTTTGTAATTCGTATAAATATTTCATGAGAATTTGAAACGCATTCCACGCTTCATTCCACTACTGGCGTCTATCATTTAATAATTACACACCTGCGTCATACGTGTATCAAGATTCTATTTTATATCTCATACGATATTGCGAAATAATAATTTAAAACGACATTTATATACGTATAAGCAAGATAAAAATACCAACATGAAATCGCTCGTCACGGCAAGAATTGATTTTATACTGACACGAGTATCTTTCCAATTATATGTAAGAATATACGATGTTATTGGCGAATATTACGTTTATATCTCTTTTCAGTTTTACTTTTTTTTGATTTAGCGTTACAGAAGAGTAGAAAGAAACAACATTTATTTCATAGCCGCTTCTCTAGACTTTACATATCGATACGGCGGAAATAGAATTCACGTTTTATCCGAAAGGAAATATCTGACAAAAGAAATATGTATGTGTCTAACAAAGTTTTAAATGAAATCGATAATAGAATGGAATATGTTTCGTAAGGATAAATCATCGCGATGGATATAAAAATAAAAATGTTTCTCCAGTATAAAAATGAAATATACAATCAGGTCTTTGTTAACCATTTATTCATTTACGTCGTTTTTATTGTTTTTTAATCGAAATATCAAAATGAATATTTTTTTAATACGACAGTTTCGGGAGATATAAACTTTCTATCCTGGAGGTAACTTTTCCACAATTTTTAGCGTTTATTATGCGATTTTCGTTAAGAATGCTCGACAAAATACGGTCGAGGAGGAAGAACAACAAAGAAAAATGAACGAACACGTTAATTCCATTCCAGAAAAGCTAGTTCTCTTTTGAGAAGAAGTTCATCTTATTAAAAGATAACTAAAGTAGACCTTGGCTCAGTTTTTTTCTTTCCTCTCAAATTCGTCCGCTCGGAAGCGTTCGTTTCCGCGAAGCGATTCGAACGAGACGAAAACAATTCTCAGCGTTAACAGGATGCGGTCGGTTAATATAAAGACTTTTTATAATAAATTCTTGAATTTTTCACGAGTCTCGAACTTTTCTATCGTCCTCCTCCTCTGAATTCATTCGCGAATCGTCATTACCGAGCATTTATATATATCCGTGTTTCTTAGGAAAAACGTCGCGTGCCAGGTATTTTCACTTTCAAGAATATAGTTGCTTCAAAATAAAAAACCGCTTAAACATTAATCATTTTTATCAGATTTCGATTGAATTGCATTATTCTTTGAAACAAACAAATCTATGTTTTTATGCATTTTCTTTTGATAAATACACAACACTACAACTCAATTATAGCTTAATTATACAAATTTTGGTTTTAAACAGTGACATTCGGTGTTTTTCCTTACACATATTTATTATATATATACATATATTTAATGCATATGTATATACAATCCGGATGCCACTTCGCAGGAACTGCATACAAGCCGACGTTACTAGTGTTCAAGATTAATGATATAATTATTGCCGTTGGCCGCACGTTACGCAGCGATTCGCTCTTTCACGTCACAGACCATAGCGGACGATAATGACAGAAACGAGACCGACGAGTGCTTCGAGACGATAACGAAGCGAGTTTTCTTCCAACCATTCGTCTCTATCCCATGTATTTAATATTACGCGAGATTCGTGACTTTTGTTTGTTCCTTTTCAAAAGTGGCGCCACGACTTTCTATACTTGTACATGCAGTATAGTTACGCAAAACGTAATCTCTTATGAAAACCTTTACCGAATTGCGTGGGTGTTACATTCCGATAGATCAATTCTATTTTTTTCTTATCAATGCAGTTTTTTTCTCTCTCTTTCTTTGTTATTAAATATTTAGATTAATGAAATTTTCTTTTAAAATCGTCCATACAAAATTTATGCTTCATTTTTTATCACAGTATAATTATAACATAACGAAGGATAAATAAATTTTTATTATTTAAGTAATATTATTGAGTTTTCTTGTAAAAACTATGATTAAAGTTTTGTATTGATATCTATTTATAAGATATAAATTGTTTATATCGTAACACCTTCAGATACATAGAAAAGTACTACGAATTTAATACATTTATTTAATATTAAACGTTTTATACGAGAGAGTTTTCAATTAATCAAAAAAATTACGTAATTCCACAAATAATAAAAATAATTCGTCTTGTTTACGCCTCGAAGCATATCCGCATACTTTATGGAAAGTTACAATAGCGGATACAACGCTTCGTTGCCAGAGGTATTCGCATATTTAATTTTACTTCTCTGTTCATTTTCGTAGTCGACCAAGGGGGAATTAATGTTAAACTTCTTACTTGAAAATCACAGTGGAAATGATCGAATTACCCCATTCTTTTCTCCGCATCCCCTTTTATAGTCGCCGTTATCCGGAAGCTTATCTCGCGTGTACCATATCGTTCTAAGAAATAACTTTGTATTTTTCCGTATACACATTACGATAAAAAGTGGGAAGGTCCCGTTCGAGTAGAAGTATTCATTAAAACGACGCCTTTTATATATATTAATACAAGTCTTAAATCTAAATCTTTATTATGCAATAATAATACAATGAGATATATCTTAACATATAGGTAAGAACAATCGTGAATCGTATTAAGATAAAAAAAATTGTTTTCATTATCTTATGGAAAAAGAAGAGTATCAATACTTTCGGTAATTTTTCAATTCAATAATAAACATAAATTCTCGAATTATATATATTTCCTCTGAAATATTATGTAATATATGCATATATGTATTAAAAAAAAAAAAAGAAAAAAAATTGGAAAACAAAACAAAAATGTCGTTCTATACTAATTTGTTTAACAATTCGTTATCGTTCGAATGTCGTTCATTTTAACACGTTGATCAGTCTCTGAACGATTTCATTCTTATTAGAATTTTAATCAATCTTATGATTAAGTAAAAAAAATTATATAAAATTTAGCGATAAACTTCAACGAAGTTAAGGTAATAATAATTATGGCAAAATAAACTAAAAATAATTAATATGTTGATCACGTACGTATGTTAGTCGACTGAAACGATATATATCCCTCAGGGACATAACTTTTTTTTCATCACAACAAATAAAAAAAATTATGATAATAACAATATGAAATTGTAACTTTCATTTTTCATAAGGCATATGTTTTGAACATTAACAGTAATGGATCTATCATATTTTTGAATCTAAGACTTCGAATAGTTATAGTCAATCATTAAATGATTTGACTAAAACTATTTTCAAAGTGATAGATTCAATTAACCGGAATATTTCAACATGTCAAGCTAATTAGCCTTCTACTAACTGTAAGACTTTATCATTTTCTGATATTTCTAATTTTACATTAATAGGAGAATTAGATTTAGTATCAGAATTTTCATTATTTGAGTCCAACATATTATTATTTACTCTATCATCTACGATCTTTGAAGATTCTGACTTAATATCTTTCTTTTCATGCCTTGTCTTAGTCTTTGGATTTTTCTCTGGATCAAAATAACTTTCCAAAACTTTTATCAAATCATCTACTTTTTTGTCTTCTGCTGCTATCAGCTTTTCTTTAATTAATTTTTCTAGACCATCCTTCTGAGCATCAGACCAAGCTTCCTGGTATTAATTAAAGAAATAAATATAAAATATTATAATATGTAAAGAATATATATTGGGTTGGCAACTAAGTAAGTACAGTTATTTTAATAATAATCTATCGACAAAATCCACAATCACTTAGTTGCCAAGTCAATAATAATATTTTACCAATATATTTGTACCGACCTGTAACTGCATATATTCTATACCTGCTTCTGCTAATAGTCGACGTAAAGGACTTGCGTGTTGGCGTTCTTTGCGACTTGCTTTGAATAATGGACCAAAAATTGGTCTCAGACTATTTTGTCGCTCAAATACTACTTTCAATTCTAGACAATTTTGGTTTTAATTTATTAATCTCTACTAAACATGTCATTGTATTTTTAAATACTTACTTGCACGTTCTTCTTCTTCAACTTGGATGGGTTGAACAAATGGTAGAATAAATTCTATCGTATTTTTCATAGATGTATTACTACTGTCCCCGCTTCCAGTTGATTCATCTACTTTTGCATTATCTTGCTGACTTATATGTTGTAAAACTTGTAAGGCTAGATATGCTCTATCCTTTGCATTGTCTAATTCTTCTGTCTATTAAAAATATAGCAAGCCTTACTTTATCCTTAATTTATGTTTTTTAAAATAAGCAAATATTTTATTATTATTAACCACCTTACCTTTTTAAGTAATGTACGTGAAAGGGTACGTAGAGAAAAAATACGTACAGAGTTTGCTAATTTGGCTTCAGCAATATTAAAACCATTGGCAAAGCCTTTAACTGTTTGTTTAAATCTTTCCACAAGATTATACCTTTGTAAAGATTCAAGCAGCATAGCAGGGATGACTTTACGTGGTTCATGATAAAGTAATATAATTCCATCTTCTGAGTCTCCTTTGATGGATTCTAACCATGTCAAAAAATCTGTTAACGCAGATACTTCGCTCTTAGTTTTCAACACCTACAAACAAGTTTTCAAGTTTACTTCCCAAAAAATAAAATAAATATTTCATCTATTGATTATAAGAATCTACCTTGTTAGTTTTACTATTTTTAAGCATACGATATTTCCCAACAGTTACAACTCTCATATTATGTCGCTTGATAGCAGGTGGATTGAGATCCTTGTAAGGCATTACATATTGGGAATAATTAGAATTAGGCGTGTATCCAGCAATTTGACAAATTTCATCGGTCAACTTTTTCCCAGTAGTATCCATATCCCAACCAATTAAATGATAATTTCCAGGTCCAATACCCATCGGAGAGGAAGGACATTCTCCATTTGCGGATCCATTTGTCGATCCATTTATTGTTCCATTTATTGTTCCATTTGTTGTTCCATTTGTTGTTTCATTTATTGTTTCATTTGTTGTTCCATTTTCTTTTATAGTTGAAACCACCATATTTTCTAATTTTCTGAACCAAATAAAATTAAAATTCCACTCGTATTATTTTCTTATGTATTATTGTACAAATATATTGTAATAGAAACAAATATAAATTTTTTTTTTTTTAACAAAGAAGAACAAAACTAAAAGCAAAATTTCAAAACAGGTAAGAAAAGAGAACATATTTTGTAAAATATTTCTATATATACACACACACACAATGAGATAATTTAATAATAATATTTTTTACGTACGTAAGAGATAAAACAATATGTAAATATAAATTCAAGAAAAATTAATATAATGTATACCACGCAACGAGTAAGAACGATATTTATAACTAGCACAACATGAAATAAGGAATCATTGGGTTTTTCTATAAGGGCGTGACATTTGGCTCTGTATATAGAAAATCGTCAACAAATAAATATCGATGAGGTCATTCGATTTCTAACGAGCTATTTTCTTTTGCAATCGTTATTAGAACAAAACAACTTATTACTTACACGTTCAAATAAATTAAACGATGAAGTTTTCCAATTCCACCGGTCGTATACTTATTATTAAGATAACAATGTTTTCTGGTAGAGAAATAAACGAAATGTTACCAGATACAAAGAAAAGAAAACGATAAGAGCTAACAAAAGAAAAAAAAAAAGCAATGAAAAAATGAAAAGAAAAAAAAAGAAGAGAATATCACGTCCTTTCCGATTGTGAAAAGAAAAATGATATTTAACCGTGGTTCGTGTTATCTCTCGTAAATACTTCTGCGCGCACTCGTATCGATGATAAAAATAAAAGAAAACGAGAAAGAAAAAGAAAGAAAATCCTTGCGTTTCAATCTGGATGGCGGACGCTTGATATTATTGCCGACACGAAGGACAATGAGAAAAACGACGACGAGAAGAAAAAGAATGACGAGATATTCGCGTGCAGCATAAAAATGAAATTCTTTGTAAATCATATTGTGTTGAAAATAGGAATGCCATCATCGTTCCACGTGGTCGTGTCGTTAGGAGGAAAGCGAAACGTATTTTCCCGTATTTGTACCTGACAATTTCCGCCTACGCAAGAAGTAAATTCTTTATACTTCTATTATAAACGAGAGATTTAAAGATATTAAAACGATTTTACTTACAATGACAGAACGTTTGATTTCTCTGTTTCTTCTGGCGTCTCAATTATACTTATGTATATTGCTTAATTTTTCTTTCCAAGATACAGGTATAATGGCTCGGATAATGTCTACTGTCACTTATCAGTTTCGTGAACGTTACTGAAGGGTGAACAGAATTGAACGCACGTGTAAGATTAGCAAGCGAACCGCCCATCGATCTAAGCATGCGCGGTAAATCTTTCGATCACGTGCCCTATATGACGTCAGTCGATTTTACCGATACAAAATTACTCGCAACGACAGTTGAGAATCTAGTTTTGTATGACTTTACTTCGAATATCTTTTAATGTGATTTTCCTTCATACTTTCTTTACTGACTTTTCATTAACTTTCTCCAACAAGTAGATAGATACAAGTATCGATATATTATCTATTTATGATAACTAGTAGAAAAATCTATCGCGTTCACATTGTTTCAAGAGAACCTAATAAAATTTTTCATTATCTCTCGATGATCTTATACGTAATGTAAATATTATATTTTCGACAAATACATATGATATTATAACGTATATATTATATGATATTGAATTATTCAAATGAAATCTTGAACTTTTGTAACAGGTTTTCGAACGTAACCGACGGGAAAAGCATTGATAATAATGTACACAAGTAAAAGATACCGGTTATCTTATATTTTTGCATAAAATTTAGTTTACTTTGTCGTAAGACTGAAGTCTGATAACGAAAAGTAATATGAGTATTTATCTAATTTGATTTGTTTCAGCGACTAATAGTAACTGTTGTAATTTATAAGATTTTTTCCTACGAAACAAAGTATTTCGATAAAAATTCCTAACATTAAATTAGAGATGTGTAAACTTGAACTCGTGTTACTCGTGTTGTAATCGTATCTTATTTGTACTTTATTTTATTTTTTCTTTGTAAACTCCTTTCTTATTCCTATCAAAATGAAATTCTCTAATGTTTATTCGACACGATATATCTCTGTGTTTCATCACAAAGGAAGGATTTGTATATGTATTATTCATTTCAAATAAATATTTAAAAACGTTAGAAAATATAGTACGAATACTTGAAGATAATTAATCGAATGGCGGAAGTATATGTTTTAGAAAAATCATTTTTCTTTCGACAAAAAGTTTGCACGTATTTGCATTAGATAATAGCAAAACGAATGGTTCCTTTCCATAAAAATACTGTTTCCAATGGAAAAGAATCAATATTGAGGAAAATATCTTTTTTTTCTCTTTTGTGTGTGTTTCTTACATTTCATACATTAATATAGAAAATGTAAAATGTCAGCAACAGATTTCCCATATATAGTCGAGATATTTAAGCGTTGGAGAAATTTTCGAATATTTTCTAGATGATTTTCTACGATGAAAACAGTTGGCAATGTATTTATATACTTGCGATAGAATATAATCGGGAATTACACAACTAACGTGAATCATCATAGTTAAGTCACGTTTTCATTACACATTATAACAGATAGCTCTTAGAACAATCTAAATCGAAATTTTTGTTTTCCACAAAAAGAAATCTAATGTTGATAAGAAATTTATTATCAATAATCAATAGAAAGTTGAAAAATCAATTAAATAATAACGTTTAGATCGTAGTAGTGTATTTTTAAAAAGAGTATAGATCAAAAGTATGTGTGTTTTTTTTTATGCTACTTTATATGTTCTTACTTTCTGCATATTAGAATCTTTTAGTGAGCGTAAACGCTACCGTGTGTACCGTCCATTTCCCGTTACTTATTATTTCTTGTTCTTTTTGCTTGAACCAGTTTGTATTAACTACAGAAACGCGCATTTGCTCTGCGACATACACAAAATATCACCTACTGATTATCAAGAGTCATGCTTCGAGAAAGCTCGTTTCTCGTTGTATATTAGCAAGCGTCAAATAAATGTTTGCTTCACTTTTTAATGTTAAAGTACGCGTGTGTGTACAATTAGTACATATCATTTATTGCTCGTAACGTTTCCATTTTTTACCGAATTACTTATTAAAAGGAATAGAAAATCATATAGGATAGAAATAGACGCGCTAAGAGAATGATGAACGATGAGTTTTCTTGATCGATGTAACTAATCGAAAGGCAGGATAGTATTTAAAGATAATACGAAACATTTTGATTGATCGATCGACCGACCGATCGGTTAATTTCTCTACATCGTAGTTTCGATAACTTTTCGTACGATTTTATTTCTCGCATGTGTTGCGATCGTACCGTAAGTTTTTATTGATAAATTATACAAATCAATACTCTTGGGAAATACGTGTCGATCGATAGGGTTGGTTAAGGGTTGCTACTTTTTTACCTCTAAATGTTCCAAGTATGTACTGTATAGGTATATTTATTTATGTCTGCAAGCTGCAGTAGAAAATCCGAAAGAGAACAACTGGTTTGACCGAGATAATTCAAAAGCACGGGACTGGAAATTCGACGAGTTAGAGACGAAGAAACGAAGGAAGCCGGAAGAATTCTGGAAAGTAAGAATCTTTTATTTTTACTAACACACAACAATACACTTCTTTACGTCGTCCCACATTTTCCTTCCACTTTTGCGATACGAGGGGATTTCGATTTTCGAAGTATCTTATGTATTAAAAATTTTCCATCCCACTGATAATATGAAACACAAACTTTGCGCTTTCTTATTACGCATTTTATCGACATCAAGAATAATTCTATACTTCGAACAAATTATCTTCGTATAATATGTAAACACCGATCGAGTGTAATTCGTTAAATTTCACTTATTAGAAAATCGAATAAATTATTAACCAAAATGAATTATACTTCAAAATATTTAACATATCTAATTAGTCTGTTAAGCAAATTATAGATTTATATATTATATTATATATATATATAAGGTTATTAATATATTTATTATTGACGTTTGTCAATATGGCGTCGATGTTCATCCAAAATAAAGAAAAAGAAAAGAGGAAAGAAAAATAATGATAGTTACGTACCAGGTTAATCTTAAATCTCGTATTGACTCAAAGTTGGTAGATTTAACCGTGACTTTAGACGAATATCTCTAAGCTCTCGAAGGATCGTTGTCTTAAGAGAAGAGGATCTTCGGTAGAAAGAAAAGACCAGGCACGCAGGCGACTCTTCGCGTAGAAAAAAATCGGCTTTGGTGTAAGCCGTGTGAAGAGAAAAGAAAATAAGAGACTTCCTTTAAGCGTTTGTCTCGACCGTGTTATTCTTCTATGTGGCCACAACTTTGTCTTATCGTATCGAGGACGAAAATGTACGGGCTGTTAGGATGGATTCGACGTTGACTTGTTTTTTTTCTCCCTCTTCTTCTCTCCTTGCACGTATACGTATTTATGTATGTATATATATATACATGTATATATATATATATATATATATGCATGAACACGTGTGTGTATCTTTCGTCTTTTTTTATATATATATATATATTTTTAGTACATCACTAACTTCTTGCTTAACATTACGATACGCTCGCAAACTTTCTTCCGTCTTTTCAGTTCATACTTTTTTTTTTTTTTTTCCTTACACTTCTCTTCTTTCTTTTCATCTTTTTCTTTCCCACCTCTTCCCTCCTAACTCCTCTTCACGATGTTCGACTTTTCTCGCTTCCCCATTCATTCGCTCACGTTCACTGATAACAAAACGATGAGAAGATAGTTGGAAAATTTATGCTCCGTTTCTGACTCGCAAGTGCAATGTTTTAATTGATAAGAAGAAGAAGAGGACGTTTCGTTGAGTCGGTTGCTTCTTTCTTTGGCAGAAATCTTTGCTGATAAACATCTGACGCGTTACCGTCTTCTCTCTCTCTCTCTCTCTCTTTTTTTTATCTTCCCCTTCTACCTACATTGAATTAAAAGCGGTTTCTATGTCGGCATACCTTTTTGCACGTTGGAGATTCACTCGAGTGTATTTGGAGAAGTAATTACTTAATTCAATAAACGTCTCCCTTTTGCAGGTAGCTTATGTATTTCGAGAGAGAACGCGTTTGAGATGTTATCGAATGTTTTGAGATACAATCAAGAAGATAGGAATCTTGTATCTCGTGTCTGGATGCACGTTTCCTATTTACACACGAATAAATATGTATCTCTCTGTGCGTGTGTAATTACGTATACAAACGTTGATATTACGTGCTTCATGTAAAACATCACCGTCCGCTATATTGACCGCTACGACACGTTTCCCGATGCTTTTAATCAAGTGGAAATGCTTTTCACTACACACACGCCTTTTTTTTCCACAGGAAAAATGAAGTCCTTGCGAAGTGGATGTGTGTTATGGATTAAATGAATGATCGTTGCTACGTGAATGCCATGCCGATATGATAACGATTCATTGAAACCATTGACATCAAATCTACTCGTTTTTATCATTCTAAATGTATACTTTCTGTAATTTTCTTGAGATTATGTAAAAAGAAGAGAAAATAGATTTTATCGTACTTATTAAAAGTCAAAAGGTTTTAGTAAGTATGAATAATTTAAGTCTATTAAGCTTTAAAATGAGCTATTTTATCTTAAGGACCACTTAACGTTTTTTAACGTTTAAAGTCAACTTTGATTCAATCACTTGAAGGTAGATTATTTTTTGCAATGCTACTTCAACAAGTAAAATGAATAAATTTTGAAAACGATCCTTTCCGAGCGTTCTGTATTTTTTTTTTTTTTTTTCAAATTTCGATATTATTATGGGATATTATTTTTTGAAGTAAAAGCCTTCGTCTAAGAAGTCATGCTATTTTTAACGAGACATGGAAATCGTATATTATTTTCCTAATTTTTCTATTTTTGTAAAAATAGTTTCTTGGTTAATTAATAATAATAATAATTTTTATGCTTGTGCACCGTAACATTGATGTCGTTTTCATTATTATTTTTGTATCGGTTATTTATTCCTATATTATATTTTTTGGGTTTCATTTGCTCGTGTTCGTGCTCTATTTACATTATAACTGTCATCTAAATGCTGATTGCAAGTAAATTGATGGAAAATGTATTGACCATGATAGCATCTCTATATAAAACTTTGATCACTACCGTTCATTTATTGTTATCATTCATGTGAGATAAAAGTACAGATATGCATATTTACGTATTTCTATGTAATTTCTATGTAATTTCTATGTATAATATTATATAAAATGAATTGATTTTTCGAGAGTTCAAAGAACGAAACATGAAAGGATCGTTGGTTATTAGTATTAACAAAGGACACATATTTGATATTCGCAAATAGAATTGCATTGATTTACAGATACGATTTTATCGTTCGGTTAGCTCTTGAAAACGATAGGAAAGTTTGTTCGGTGTATAACGTGTTCGTCGACGAAAAGTTCGCCATTCCCTTTCTATGAAAGTTGCGCCAGTCTTACGAATATCTTGCCTTCTCTTAACGTTAACGGCCTGAGAAGGGCGAACTTTCCCGCGTAAGACATCTAATCGTAGATTGTAATAACTTTCCACGAGTATCTAACGAATTTTGGGAACTCAAATATCCGAATATAATACACGAGAGTTTTCTTTGTTTCATGGAATTACATGTGAAATACTAGAATTTTCATTGTAAAAAGATATTGATTTTCCATGACTTTTCATTTATATGGCATCGGTCGTATACGTTTCATGTATACATAACGAAAATTTCAAATTACTCGGAGAGAAAGTTCAAAATAGAGTGTATGTTACCCATGCGCACGATATTGTATCGTTGATTGTTTATCTTTTTTTTTTTTTTTTTCCAATTCAAAATTACGAAATAGATTTAACGTTTAGTTTGATTTTTACATTTCTAAATTGTCGATAATATAAATTTGAATTTGTACGGAGACCCTCGTCGGTCTTCCAAAGCACGTAGCCTTTTCACCGAAGCATGTTGCTCGTACGGTGGCTGGTCAAACGACTTCAGGTCCATTGAGATTTCCGATATATGTACTTACACAAGTTGTGTATATGTACGCTTTCTCGCATTCCTCTCTAATATGATTATACACGCCTATACGTTGCTCGATAAATTGTTATTCGCTTAGTGAGTTAGACAACGTGCTAGACTACTCGGTAATACGTGTTGCCGAAGTATCAGGCGCGTTCTATACTCTCCGTAGTTTATAATATAATTTATTGCAATATCATTTCCGCGTCAAATGTATTCTATTATAAATCTTTCTATTTTAATGACGTTTAATATTTTATTCTTCGGTAAGACTGATAACAGAAAGATAAAAAATGCATTACAATCGATCTTTTATCACAATGAGAAACCTTGAAACGTATGTTCTCATTTTGGAAAACTATAAAGTCGGATTAAAGTGAGAGATAGGTAACTGCCATTGAATTTTCCGCGTATACACGTCTTAAGAGTGGGTGAGGTAAAGTAGAGACATTTTCAACGGGATTAACGGCTTTCAACAAGCTACGAGCGCTTTCCATTTACTATGCCGTAGACGACGAATGACAACTAATTTCGCCACACGCGCCTTCCATTAGCCGAGTTGTGGCGAGAAATCTTGACTACGTTTACCACACTCGAGGGTTTAGAGTTGCTGTTCCTTTACTGACTACAGCTTGCTACGAGTTAAGCTGTAAAGCGCCACCAATTTTTAACGTCGACTGATGGGATAGCTTGAAAGCATTAGAAATACACTAGATACGCACGAGTCTATGATAACTTCTTTTTGTTTTTTTATTTTCTCGATTAGTTATTCATATCTCAACAACGACAAAAATTAAGACATCTTATCTCTTATGAGATAATCCATTAGAAATATTCATACATTCATTTTCCATAATACAAAATGAAAGTCTAATGCTAAGGAATATTGATTTTAAGATACTTCAGTAAGATATGAAGTAATGGTAGAAAAAAGGATCCTCTTAGATCAGTAAGAAGAGTAAAAGCTCGTTAAACTAATAATACTGTGAACTTGTTAACTTTTCTTCTTACTTTTCATTCTTTCGTTACGTATCGACCTACGTATAATTTGTTCGGTTTGTTAGGTTACATTAAAATCATTGAAGACATTGTTATCTCGTTCAATGAGAGATCGTAACGTATATATGTATTTATATATTTAGATACATTCCCTTAAATTTCACGAACAGATATACTAAAGAAATTGAATATTAAAGTATAGTGACATAGCGATATAGCAGCAATTACGTACAGTTTTTTTTTGTGTGTAAATATTATGATTTCATGTAACTATTATATAAGTTTTTTCACACGCCATCGTAAAATATTATCAAATTTACTTATCATTTCGTAAGAGAAAGTAATTTCAAGTACTTTAAGTAATTACAAAAATGAATATATTTAATTTGTTTATTTTAAATTGTAAAACTATAGAACAGAGAGAGATAAAAAAAAAAAAACAAAAAGAAAAATTCATTGATATTGCAACTATTTGTTTCGACTGGTTTTAAAAATACGAATCGACTATGTAAATACTTTAAGAGAACGAAAGGTATGTATGTATGTAGGTAATTACAAAGGTACGTCGTTGAAGTAGACGCGTTTAATGGTTATTACCCAAATACGTTATAAATTATGGACCATCCAGACTCATGAATAAATTCGCCCGATTATATTCATTTCCATATGCGGATTAATTAATTAGCAGTGTCGTGCGTCGCAACACGATAATTCGACGTGGAAGGAAGTATAACGTGGTAATAAGAGATTTACGGTGTTATTGTACAAAGTGCCATTTACTCTATTTGCAAAATACGCTTGGGTTGCGTTGTAACAAAGAAAAAGAGAAAGAGAGAATCTACTACAGTTTTCATTAACGATAGCATACAATATGGTAGTGTACTCGAGACAATTTTCTTTTCTCGATTTTTTTATTTCTATCCTACTCATCATCGTTATTGTACTCTAATTACTCTTACAATTAGTGAGGTCTCTCCGAGCAATGTTGGATCCGTTGTATGCATCCTTTCTACCCTGTACAATCATGTTAGGTTCCTCCACCGACGTATCGTTGGCTCAATGTGGAACAGCATGTGTATTTTATGCGCATGATTACCAGGTACGAGGTCACCGCAAAAATCCCGAAGCTGTGAGCGTAGTAGTGATTCTCTGGATTAGCGGTCAGACGCCCACACCATCAATTTCTCCTAAATTCTCTAGTTTTCCGTGACGGTCTGTACGGTTTACTTGCTTTCTCTCTCTTTCCCTAACTCTCATTCTTTCTCTCTCTTTTACTCTCATTCACACGGTTTCACGGCAGTGTGTTTATTGGCGCGTACAGTTCTCTCATTGCCAGCCGTAGAGTGGCCACAGCGGAATTTTCGATTTTAACGAGGAAATATCTGCAGGCTTTTCCAGAAAAATTTCGAATAGAACTGCTTTTCCCTTATACATACATTCGATAAAAAAGCACACGATCATTTTTATAACGCATTCGCGTTTTGAAATTATGCGTTCGAGAAGAGATTCGGTTCGTACGTATTTAGATATGTAAGTATACACGTATATAACAACCTTGGTTTATCTTGTATACCACGGAGTACTTGCATTATGCAATCATATTCAGCACGGTGAAAAGTAGCTGAAAGTCACTAACTATTTTACATATATTCACCCAAGAGAGTGGCATATTTCTGTAACGGCTATATGAGAGATAGTCTGACGCAACCCTAACGTATATGTAGCTTTTATAATTTATATTATGCGCTTTTATTTTTATTGATTTCAAAAATGTAAAGTTGTATATCTATAAAAGTAATATCTTTTTCAATTACTTTGGTCACAATCGTATGTAATATGAAATAAAAAAAAAAAAAAAAAAGACAGAGAGAGTGAGAGAGTGAAAGATCAAAGCAAAAATAGCATAACATATTTCGAGAAAATTTCTGGTAAAAGTTAAACTAGAAATCGCGAGAGGTTCGTTCGGGAAATATAGAACTATAAAAGAAGAAGAGAAATAAAAAGGCAGCATACATTTACCTTGAACATATGTTCAAAGTACATAGTACTTCGATTCTTTCTTACCCAATCGAAATAAGCTTCACATTTGTTCCTGAAAACGTTTCGAAATATTCCTTTCGTTTGGTAGCCGTATAGTTTCGCGGAACAAATATCTTCGTTCTTAATAAATTTCTAGTGGTTAGATGAGAAAAGAACAAAAAAAATGAAAGAAAGTAAATAAAGAATTTGAAGAAAATATGATTGCAAATGAAGAAGAGATAAGAAGAAATAGGGAATTCTTTTTCTTATAATAATGCTTGATTTTAATATACGATTTGAAAAACGTAACGTCTAATGAAAAATTGCCAGGTTGTGAAGATTTTTGAAGAATCGAATAATATTATATGAATAAAATAAAATAGCAATCAGCATCAGTAGCATTAGGTATTATCCTAAAGACATTTATGTACATCTTATTACATGACTATGTATATTTATAATTAAATATAAATACTTTTTCTTTTATTTTCGAATTTACGAGTAACGTAGGATATTCGATCATAGTCTAGGATTAGAAATGTTTGTAAAACTGGACTAGGTGGTAAAGTCGAAGGAATCTGGCCGTTGGCAGAATTCGTAGGGAGTCACGCGTTTATATCGTCTCATCTGCAGGCGCAGCGGAACAGAGGCATTAGGGGATCATTTATCTTACTTATGTTGTAGGCGATGAGCCTGACGCTGCACACTCACCTGGGACCAAAATTTCTCCATCCCGTTCCAAGCTTCTTCTAACCGAAAAGGCATTCTGATTAGAGAGTGAAATCAATATTCATTATGTGCAAGAAACGTTAAGTTAATGTTTATCTATTATTTAGAAATATTTATCGATTGATCGATCGATTAAGGAAAAAGATGGAATTGTTTTCTCTGTTAAAATGTTCACGAATATTTTTTGATCAATTGTAATCAATAAATCTTATAATGTTTTACTTATAAAATATTTTAATATACAATATATAACACTTTTTGACGACAATAGATGACGTTCGTAACAATTTCTTATAGATTAGATATTTTAGTATAAACAAAAGGTCATCTTTCTGATTTTAGTTCTTCGGATATTACGATTTAAAAGACGATCGATATTACTTAATAAAGAAATCTAAAGGTATGGTCTCTCTCTCTTGCTTATATTTAGCAGAACCGGTGGTTTGTACTCGTGGGTAGCAACTAAGCTGCTAAATCGAGAATCTTTAAAATAATTTATCGTCGAGGATTAAACCTCATACTATAAATAATCTTAATTCGATATCTCGATTCGCGTAAAGAAGTTTTTTTAGTAGAAGAATTATTTGTTAGTAATACAATATTTTCTACGTTTGCCAATACTATTATGAAAATTTGCCACTACTATTATAAAAATTAAACAACATAAAGATCTTATAAGGTTATAGACCCGAAATGGATATTTTCATTAATTAACATTTTTTATAAACATAAACATCTTCTAAATTTTATTTTAATTTTATTTTAATTTAACCACGAACAAAACACGTAATAAAAAACAAAGTACATTAATTAATTGCATTCTTAGTTAAATGAATTTAACCGATGAGACAAGAAAACCTATCCTGAACTAATAAAACATACCATACAATACAATACAATATACAATTTTCATGAGTAACTCCTAGAAAGAAATTACTCATGTGCTCGTCAATAATTTATTTAATTAATTACAACCAGTAACTCGTGCCGATTAGGACCTTTCATCCTCGACATGATTGAGCACCGGAGGGACTTTAAATTTTAACTTACGATTTAAGAAGTTCTACGATGGCTCCAAAACACTCCTACTTTGCAACAAGTATTGAAGAAGATCCATCGATGATCCATCGAAGAATTCATCCCACATCTTTGATAAGGTAGAAAGTCCGTCGTCATATCTGTAACATAAAATAAAACAAAGCAATAAGTTATCTGCAATATGATTTAAAATCGTATGAAAAAGAAATCGAAAAAAATGTAAATTAAAATGAATACTTACACTGCATTCCAATGGGATGAAGCGCAGTGGCATCATGGTGATGCATCTCGCGTGAATCTAATAACGCGGCATTAACAAAAATAAGAAACTATAGATGAGTTTCTTATCGCGAAACCGAAATTTAATTATACGGCGAACAACACTGATTCTAATTC
>NW_014569596.1:822301-826749 GCF_001313835.1 Polistes canadensis
AGTATCAAAATCTTCATTGATGCACTGATTCTAATACGCGAACAGTCTGTGCGACTGTTTAAAGATAAAAATACAACTTTACTCGAACAAACTCTAATGCAATTACACTGCATTGGTCGCAGTTAATTTAATATATAAATTTCAAAAATAGTTCGCGAACGCGACGGAATTGAAATTAACGAACGAACGTGCTTCTAGTCCGTGATTTTAATTATATTTAAACGCGATCAAACACTCCCGTATATTGCTTCGCGCACGATAGCAATGCACAAACACTTGCAACACTTCACAAACACAATGCACAAATACTTCCAACACTGCAATATTCCTATGTTGATCTGAAACAAAAATAGAAACAAAATTATGAATATCATTGTTGTAGGAAAACATTATTATAATTATTAAGAAAGTGTTTAAAATAAAAATTGACTTACGTTGATTCTTCAGTGATGAATGCACGATGGATATCCTATCCTTAAGATGACGATGGGCACACGTTTTAAACGAATAAAAGAAACTTACGGAGTTTCTTTAACCGAGCAAACGAAACTTTGTTAACATGCGACGATCAACACTGATTCTACTTTCCGACTTTTTTATATTTTATTTTATCGATGCAACACACGAGTACTTCATTGCCTACGTGCACGTTTGCAATGATGTTCTGAAACAGAAAAAGAAAAAGAACAATTAATGTCATCGTCGTAATAAAAAACCATTGAAGTTATTATAAAAATTGTAGATATAAAAATATACTTACTTTTAGTCTTCATTGATGAATGCAGGATGAGTATCCTACCCTTAAGATGACGATGATTAAAATAAAATAAAATAAAAMAATCTGTAAAGCTGAAACATACTAAAGATTATATTATAATACAATATTCCCTGTGAATCATTTCTGAAGGCATGGCATACATTAAAAGCTATTATATCATAAAAATATCAGTAAAAATATTAATTAAAAATCTTTAAAGTTTTCTAAATAAAACAAAATTTGTATTAGCAAACTTAATACAGAATAACCTAAAAAATAAACCGTCTGTTATACTGTTTTATGTAATAAAAAACTCTTCAAAGTATTTAAATTAACACGAGAACGTTAGAAATAAAATGATTAAATAGTTCAATACGTCACGTTCGTTAGATCCTAACTCGTTGAAGGACGGGAGGGGAATGATGTTCGAGCGAGTTCGAAACGTTCGGTTGTTGTCGTTTTGTTTTTGACTGTTTACGGCTTTTTTTCTTCTCGAGAACATTCCTGAAAATATATATACACATTTATAATTGCCTGTACGTTGAATGTTTTGTTTTCTTATTCTCTCTCTCTCTCTCTTTCTCTCACTCTTTCTATCAATTTTTATATAGCTTAAAAAAAGGATAACGCTTACCTCGATGGATATGAAGATAAAAAAGATTAAACACAATTGTTTGACTGAGTATATGTATTCGTTCTGGACTCTCCAATGCTCTCGAATGCTAAAAAAATTAAAACAAATAAAATTACATTAGTACAATATAAAGAAAATCAAATATATGAGTGTATGTGTATGAGCTACCTATCCTTATGTATATATGCCTGTATATGTTTATAGGTTATAAAAATTGAATCTAATACGAAATACGATCTTTGAAGACATAATTATGAAAAATAATTAATTAGAGCATTATTAGAGATGATAATAAGTATCGATACTGTGAAAAAAAGGTGGAAATTAGAAAAATATATTATTTAGTAACATTGTGTGGTGAGATTTGGCGCGAAACTGAGATACATCGATGATTAATTATCACTGATATCTTCTGTATTTTTTACTATTTCGTTTTAAAAACACTCACGTATGAAAATCTTGTGTGTAGCTATCGTTTGATATATAATAGAAAGAGGTGTACGTTAGAAATATCTTTTAATTACCGGAATTAAACGGGACGATAAAACTTTCGTGCGATCTCCTGCACCGACGTCGTGAAAAGAACGATGATTGGTTGAGCGATTGCCGTCTTGTATTTTGAATGTTACTATATAAAAACGTTTAAATAAAAGTACATTTGTTTAAACAATCGCATAGAAATGAAAAAAGCTWAAATCAGARCRTTAYAATCTTAAATTTTATTGATTAGGTGGATTATTGATTTTTTACACATGCGCAACGTTCGGAAAGTCATATAAACAASTTTCAATAAAAGTAATTACATAGAAGAGAAAGTGCCAGTCTCAAGGTGGATTTCGAAGAGGACGGAGCTCCCAACATATATTCCGAGCTTTTTAACAATAAAAGACACTTCTATCTATTATTTAACAATTTTTTTAATATTCTAATGCACTCTCTTTATATTTCATATTGTTTAAACATATATGTACTAGTATAAGCATTACATACTTATTAACATACTTTTAATATTAAATGATTTTGATGTGATATTTTTTAGGATGAAAATTTCCCCCTCCAAAGTCACTATTGTACGGGAACGTTTAAATAAAAGTACATTTGTTTAAACAATKGCATAGAAATGAAGAAAACTTAAATCAGAACGTTACAATCTTAAATTTTATTAATTTATGGATTATTTCTTTTATACACATGCGCCACGTTCGGAAAGTAACATAAACAAATTTCAATAAAAGTAAATTTCTAGATGACAATGACTCAGTCTTACAGGAGACTTCGAAGAGGACGGTACATAGATCCTATACAACGAGCTTTTAGACAACAACGGACACTTTTATCGATTATTTAACAATTATTTTTATTCTCTAATACACTCTTCTTATATTTCAGCTTTTTTTAACACATACATATTGGTTGAAGTATTACTTTACCTATTAACGTATTTTAAATAGAAAATAATGTTGATATATTTTTCTTCTATGTTTTAGATGACTTTTTTTTAAACTTCATTTCGTTACTGAGCCGATATATAAATATGCAGATTACCGATAACATACATTATTTTAAATCAGTTTTTTGTTAGACTTCGACGTAAACGTATTACTTGTGAATAGATGAAACTCCTAGGTAAGGGCCTAAGAGTCAGGTTTTTTAAAAAACGTTCTCAGTCAAATAATTTTACCTCGGAACTTACAACTGCGCTGGAGCGGTTAAATAATTACATAAAAATGATTAAACTGCTAAAATCAGAGCGTTACAATCTTAAATTTTATTGATTTATGGATTATTCCCTTTCTATACATGCGCAACTTTCGGAAAAGTCACATAAACAACTTTCAATAAAAGTAAATTTCTAGAGGACAATGACTTAGTCTAACTGGAGACTTCGAAGAGGACGGTACATAGATCCTATACAACGAGCTTTTAGACAACAACGGACACTTTTATCGATTATTTAACAATTATTTTAATTCTCTAATACATTCTTTTTATATTTCAGTTTGTTTTAACACATATATATATTGGTTGAAGTATTACATTACGTATTAACGTATTTTAAATAGAAAATAATGTTGATATATTTTTCTTTTATGTTTTAGATGTGATTTTTAAACTTCATTTCGTTACTGAGCCGATATTTAAACATGCAATTTACCGATAACATACATTGTTTTAAATCAGTTTTTTGTTAGACTTCGATGTAAACGTATTACTTGTGAATAAATGAAATTCTTAGGGTAGGGCCTAAGAGTCAGGTTTCTTAAAAAACGTTCTCAGTCAAATAATTTTACCTTGGAACTTACAATTGCGCTGGAGCGGTTAAATAATTACATAAAAATGATAAAACTGCTAAAATCCGAGCGTTACAATCTTAAATTTTATTGATTTATGGATTAATCCTTTTTTACACATGCGCAACTTTCGGAAAAGTAACATAAACAAATTTAAATAAAAGTAAATTTCTAGAGGACAATGACTCAGTCTAACTGGAGACTTCGAAGAGGATGGTACATAGATCCTATACAACGAGCTTTTAGACAACAACGGAAACTTTTATCGATTATTTAACAATTATTTTTATTCTCTAATACACTCTTTTTATATTTCAGCTTTTTTTAACACATACATATTGGTTGAAGTATTACTTTACCTATTAACTTCTTTTAAATAGAAAATAATGTTGATATATTTTTCTTTTATGTTTTAGATGTGATTTTTAAACTTGATTTCGTTACTGAGCCATAAAACATACATTGTTTTAAATCAGTTTTTTGTTAGACTTCGACGTAAACGTATTACTTGTGAATAAATGAAACTCTTAGGGTGTGGAGTTTTCTTTCGTTTCATTTTTTTCGGATGTGGACATCTTCTGGATGCACATCCCTCGTGGGTCTTCGGAAGCGGTTACCTCCTCGTGGTTAGACCCGGGCAATGGTGTTTTACTTTCAGTATAATGTTTAACATATTTTATATGTTATACATTCCATTGCAAGTAAAACCCAGCCAAAGACCGCTTACCATAGACATTATAATTATAATTAGTTTCTTTCATTTTCC
>NW_014569596.1:828639-829870 GCF_001313835.1 Polistes canadensis
TTAGCAGGTCGTGAGTTAAAATTTGAAGTCCCTCCGGTGCTCAATCATGCCGAGGATGAAAGGTCCCAATCGGCACGAGTTACTGGTTGTAATTATTCCAAAAAATTATTGACGAGCACATGAGTTTTTCCGATAAAGGATTATTCCTTTTTTGGAATTGCTCATGAAAACTGTATATTTTATTGTATGTTATATTATTAGTTCAGGATARGTCTTCTTGTCTCATCGGTTAAATTCACTTAATTAACAGTGCAATTAATAAATGCACTTTTTTTCCTATTACGTGTTTCGTGCGCGTTTAGTAGTGGTGAAATCGAGTATTAATTTACTCGATTTCGTCCAATAAAGCATGTAATAAATGTCTTACATGCATTGCTTCGTACTTAGTTTATTTATTCGCGATTTCTTTTTCGATTTAATAAATAAATGAACAAGAAGACAAAAACCCATTCGCGATGGATAGATTCTGGCAATTAAATGGTGGCCCAAAGCCCAGTTCTTTCATTAGAACAGCCATTTAAAGAAAGAATCGTCCAAGATTCTTTTTTATTTTTTTTTTAAATTCTTAAAATCTTTTTGAAAGTCATTATAAATGACTTGTAGAGTCATAGCCCGCCTAGATTTATTTGAGATCATTTAATTATATATTAATGAATATTTAGATTAGGATTTTCAGCATCTAATTTACTAATCCCCGTTTCTCCCCCCTATACTTTTTGCGTTCTCATCTATGCGTGTGCCCAGGTGTTACACGTATGGGTGAGAAACGGTTAGTATGGGTTTAGTTTTAAGTTTTTCCCCCCCTATTGGCGTCTGTCATTGTGCTAGTGATTGCACGGTGTACATTGCACATGTGTGCGCGCTAGGTATGTGCATTGTACATTGTTTCGGATACGTAATACCGCGCATTTTTTAAAGTTATTGAATAAAAATAACTTGTAGAGTCACGCATACGATACGAATTTTTTTTTTTTAACAATCGTTTTGCATAGTAGAGTTWACCGCATTTATTTGTGGAAACTATAATATACTCGTATATAACTAGTATGCATATATACTAGTTTTTACTTGTATTTTTGCATTAGTCATTTATGCAATAATCACAAGCCTTGACAGACGATTACAGCAATTGGTACGTACTCCCATAAATTTAGAAAACGCGTTTGAACTGGGGTGTCGGAGGTGCCCCGGGGCATGCTCTCTAGTTTAGGCTTTTGCACCCTGGTGGTAT
>NW_014569596.1:831145-838891 GCF_001313835.1 Polistes canadensis
TCGTTAGTCATTTTTTATTGCTTGATTTTTCTTTGCTCGTCAATAATTTATAGTGGTTTTTTAAGAATGGAAGTAACTAACATAGTTTGCTGAATGTTTCAGGTTACCATCGTGGGATTTGCCACACCACCCACCACACATCGAACATAATTTTTCCTAAAAATAAATCGAGTATTAGAAACATTTTATAATAAATGATATTCAATTGAAATCACAGAAAATACATTAAAATCATGATAGAGTACAATCCCATTCCAAATTCCCACTATAATATCATATCATTTTTTAATTTTCTATTATCCATATTTTCATTCTTCGTTTCATTTTTCATTTCATTCGTAGAAACTAATTATGTTATAATGTTTTTTAATATCTCTTATATTTTCTTAGGTACCAATGGTAAGATTTATTCAATTATTGTTGAAACTTAATTTTCATTTTATTTTGTTTCAGGATATGATTAATTCCAACGCATTTGTAAGTATTGGATTTTCATCTAAAAAAGGAACATGCTTTCGATGCATTCATTGCATCTTTGCAAATCTAAGTTAATCTTTTCTTTTTCTTTTTTCAGGTTCGTTTCCAGTTTTTTTTTTTTCAATGGGTAGCGGGTAGATTTTTTCTTTGCGAAGAAAAGTTTACTTCAGGGATACGACTCTGCCCACGCGAGTCATGATTTTCTCCTATTTCCATTGATTTAGAGAAAATCATGTCCTTACCTAGAATTCCCCAACCCCCTCCCCACGTTAAACGATCCTATGTTTAATATTTTGTTGGCAGGATGAATTATAGAGACGATGCAAGATTCTTTTCAAGAAGAGGTGAAAGGGGGATCAGAAGTGGACTGAGTTAGGTAAACGGTAGGAGAATATAATTATTTTTATAAGTAAATGTGAATTTTTTTAATCCTTTTATTGTTTCATAAAACCATTCCGTCCAAGAGGAGGGGAAACGAACCATAGGAGGACTGAGTTATGGTAAATAGTAGTAGAAAATAATTATTTATCAATGTAAATGTGTGTGAAGTATTTTAATCCATTTATTGTTTTCCTTGCAGCATTGCACATATATGATAGTTATTCTTAATGCACTTTCTTGTTTTTTTTTTTTTACAGATATGCACCATTAATTATGTACATTTATTTTTAATACACTATATATTTTAGGTAAATTGAAAATTATTAAATATAAAATATTAGTAACTTGTAATTTCTGTATGTGCATATATTGAAATTATACTGAGGTATGTTACTTTTCGGTAAAAAATCATCGACATTATTTAAATTCATTTCAGGTTGCACTCCTCGTTCTCATTTTCTTATACAGTGTTCAAACTTTTCTCTTTATTCTCGATAATTATTGTAAGGTTTCTTAAATGTAATTTTTAGGGTGTGGGCCTAAGAGTGGGGCTCATTAAAAAACGTTCTCGGTTAGATCATTTTCTTTCGTTTCAATTTAATTCGGATGTGGACATCTTCAGGATGCACATCCCTCGTGGGTCTTCAGAAGCGGTTACCTCCTCGTGGTTAGACCCGGGCAATGGTGTTTTACTTTCAGTATAATGTTTATCATATTTTATATGATATACATTCCATTGCAAGTAAAATCCAGCCAAAGACCGCTTACCATAAACATTATAATTGTAATTAGTTTCTCTTTTAACTTCGTAATTAATATCTAATTTTTATTCCTTTCCTTCGTTTCTTTTATCCATTTTATATATAAAAACTAATTACTTTATAATGTTTTTTAAATAACTTTCATATATTTACAAGTAGCAGGAAGTAGTCTAAAATTGTTGAAAATTAATTTTCATTTTACTTTGTTACAGAATAGGATTAATATTTTAATAAATGTGTAAGGATTGGTTTTTAAATACTTTTTATATGTTTATTATACATCTTTATTTCCTACTAAATTGTAATTGCAATCTATAAAAGAACTTTCATTTACTTAGTACATTTATTGTATCGTTGTTTCGTTTTCTTTTTACTGTTTGTATAGTAAAACTTTCAAGTAGGATCCTTGGAGTGGTTTCTAAAGATAAGGTTCTTTAAAATTTTCTTTCACTTATTTACTATATACAGTGTACACATATATTCACTGTAAAAATATACTCACATACGTATGTGGGTCTTTTGATTTTTATTCAAATTATGTACACATACAATTTATAAGTATAATTATTATTATACATCATTACGTGAAAATTTATATGTAATTATTATATATTATTAAGTACAATAATTACTATATATATTCTCTTTACAGATTTGTTGTGTCAATCAAAATTGTATTTATCCTGCATTCTATCGAATACATTGATGAAAGATTAATAAGTTTGAGCTTAGTCTACTAACGTCAATATTTTAACCCACAGTAACGTGATTATATCTATACTTTTCGTTGAAATCTGATACACTTTGAACGTACGATAGTGAAAAGCCTTAACTTACTTAATTTTTTACCTTACAATTTTGAAATTGATCTTGTAAGTGCGATTAACTATGCGTACGTTATATTTTTGTCGATCACTCAAAACTTTCATCGATGTTAATGGCACATCACTTCCGTGGTACATGTACCAATAATAAACTATTCAATCTTTTTAATAATGCATTACATTACTATCAGCAGTGATATTTAATGAGCATCACTTAGAGCTCATGAACCGATAACTAACTATTCAAATTCTTACTCACTGTTAATATTAAGTACAATTATTTATCATTTCATCGAAATTTGATTTTTATTTTACGAATTAATCCAAATATCCTAGAGCTTCGATCTTGTTTCTATTTTTTCGATCTATGTTTTAGAATAAAAATTTGGGATGGTAAAAAAAATTCATTAATCGAACGTGTCCTCCTTTTGGTGAATTTTATGCAACACACAACGTCGCCTGCGGTCAAACTCTTCAAACGAATTGGCTCAGTGATTGAATTGAACTATCACTCGAAGTAAAAAAAATTATTGAAATAACTCGTTCCATTCATAGGAATGAATTCTATGTCTAGCCCTTTCAAGCACTTATTTTCATAACGTAACAATCGTTATTTAAATTTCGCATTACAGCAATGTGGATATAGGTTTAACGCGTGGATTCACTGATTCACGATATTGGCATCAGATTCCCCAAGAGCGATTACTGATTAAATTTAAGGGACAGCTTGACTTAGTGTAATGACCGACTGTAATGCCGGAGATTAGCATGACACGCAAGAGAACGTAATAAACGTATCGTAAAGTACCTATAATGGTGCATTCTCTGGATATCCAACGAATCTCTAATCTGTGCAGATATATAACGACGAATATGATGTCCTTTAATCTTTAGCGAAAGATTGAACGAATTTTCAGAATCGCTAAAAGACCATGGTTTTCTGTTTTTTTTCTCCCCTTCGATCGATTGTCATTAATCAAAAGATCGCTTGGTTATTGAATCGAGGATCGATTTATAACAAGTTCGACGCGGTATGCATGATAAATTTCTCAGAACTCTAAAGTCACTCGATCGATTATTACGACGTAGATTGAGCGCGCCATTGCAGAAATAATAAACTAAACTATCGGCAAATTCGATATCCGAGTGGTAAGCAAACAATAGTCCTTATTAATGGTTGATCGATGATAGTTCATACGTTAAATTAACTGCCAACAATTGATTTCTCTGACGCATTTATTCGACAACCAAGTAATTTACGATACCGCGCACTTTACATTACTAATCGATATAACATAAGTTTCTAAGTACCTTTTAATTCTACTTCAATGAATTAATTAATTAATCGACTTACGCAATATTAATAATCTATTGGTATTAATATTTTGTATATAACGGATGTTATAGATTTTTGAGAAGTATGCTAGTAATTAGGAAATTTGATTTGCGAACAGGCCATTAATTAAAACTTTTGCAATATATGCAATATACTTACTTATAATGTTACGGGAAATAATTACGCATTTGTTTATGGAGATCATTTTATTATATAAAATACGACAGGAATTTTCTCTAACTTTTGTTCGATGCAAATGTTTTACTCCCTTCGCTCTAGCATATTATTATTATTATTATTATTATTTTATTATTACCCCCTGCGGTTCTGGGGGAAAAGAATAAGACCGCAGTAGTCCCTACTTGTCGTAAGAGGCGACTAATAGGGAAACCACTAACAGGGAAAACTAATTCAAGGAAATTTCAGATTTTATTATTGTCATCATCATCGTCATCATATTGAATCGTTTTTTTTCCCAGTGATTTTTCTAATTCATTTCAATGTTCAGTGGGAAATCAATAGTTTACTTCGTGAACCGATAACAATTTACAATTAGAAAAAAAAAATACTGTTGGTCAGTAAAGCATGAAAGTGAAGACGGGGTCGAGCAAAACGTCGTTGAATCAATGTTGACACGAACAAATAAAAAGAGATAGAAAAAGAAGATGTTAACGCAACGAAATATCGCTTTCGGATAATTAAATACGAAAGGACATTTTTATGGAATTAAATTGGCGAGTCTAATTGGTGGTTGACGTCGTCGTAAACTTAATTTCAGCGTTTTGGTAGATCAATCAAAGGCATACATTCAAGTACGTGAAATTTCCCTGTCGATTTCGATCGATAATTCGTACGGTTAGTCGAATACCTTTATATGCTTCAAAGCACTTACGAAACAATAGAGATGACCGGCCTTGATCATTCTAATGGAATAAACGATTTCGAGTTTATTCCCCACTCGTCGATCAAATGTAGTATGCATGTATGCATGTATATCTATACATACTACATCTATATGAATTTAGTGTACATTTTTCTTCTATTTTTGACATCTTTGATAGATGTATGTACGTCAAAATATTCGGACGTATTTCGAAATTTTTCGACTGGCCAAAGAGAGAGCTCTGAATTTTTTAATAGATATGAAGAAATTAATGTGAAGTATGCGGAAAAAAAAAACAAACTATTCTTTTTTTTTGTTATAACAGCGATAAGAAATAGAAAATGAAAGTATTGCAATAAAAAGATTATACGTAGGAAGAGAAACGTAACACTTTAATTAATGTCAATTAAGATGATCTATTTTGTTTTTATAACATCAGCATATATAAAAGAAAACTTTTGAAGCTAATTAAGTTCTATGTGTTACCAAATTTCATTGATAGTCTATAAGAAAAGCTTTATTGTAAGAACTTAGGGATATTTCAGATAAGAAACTTTGTTGAGATTCATTTTCGATATAACGACAGATTGTTTGTACGTATACCATACTATGCAATGTAACTTTCTACGTTCAGAAAATTTCGTGATGTTCGAGTATCGTAACCGAAGCGTAGACGTTCATTAAAATTAAAATCAGCAACTTTCTCGTGGAAAGTCGAACTTTTACGATTATTCGCTTTGAAAGAGACATTTGCGTAGCGTCTAGTCGAGATCCCATCGTCGTCAGCCTTGTACAAAGCTAGAGGCACCCGTATAATGCATTTCAAATATGACGTTCGTGAATGCTTAAGGGTATGGGAACAGAACAAAAAGAAAAAAGAAAAATAGAAGAGGAACAAAAAAAAAGACATTTGCGAGAGAGAACGCACGTAGACCATCGCGTATGGAAATTATTCTTTCTCATTTGGATGGACGAACACGATGGTTAGTATTCTTCGAACGAATTCACATTCCTGTTTACGTCACAATTTTAAATTTTATTGGAAAAAGAGAGATAGATAGATAGATAGATAGAGAGGGAGGGAAAGAGAGAAAAAAGTTTCGATTTTTCTTTAAAATGGTTCCTTTTATTACAAAAAAAAAAAAAAAGAAATTATCATGACTATTTTATTTTTTTTATATCCTTCCTATCATTTTTTTCTCTTCTTTCGACATTAAATTTTAAAGTTCGTAGCACAATTACGGTTTAACGCAAGTTTCGATCTATAAATTAACTCACGAAAACTAGCTTCTCCAATCCTTGGATATCACGTTGCAGTATCGTCCGAGCGAAAGTTTACACGTCCATTGTAACATCTGCATAATATCGAGAAAGTTCGTAGAATGTGTATCGACGAAGTGTCGTTCAAACATCCGTATCGATATGTTCTTAATACTTCTCACTTTCCTTTTTACGAGTATGTATAAGCCTCGAAGTTTTAATCTACTTTATTGGAAAGTTACTTTTCGAGACGTTAAGAAAATTTAAAGAAAATGAAAGAACGGAAAGAAAACGAAGAGGAGAGAGGGAGAGAGAGAGAGAGAGAGAGAGAGAGAGAAAGAGAGAACAAAGAAATTAACACAAATTATCTATATCTTCGTATTACTTCCCATTTTCTTTTCAAGCTTTATGGAAGTTCGTTTAACGTAAGAAATTTTGCAGCATCAATCTGTAGCAGAGCTTCTCAAACGTTTTTTCCATAGAAGATTCTACGAAAATTTTGTATTCCATCGTTGGTAAAGTTAGTAATCTCTTCGTTTGCGGAAGTACTTTATTAAAAGTGTAAATTCTTCTAAAGAATGTAAATCACGTTTACGTATTATTTATCGTGCCGTTTTAATTTTACAAGACAAATTTATTCTTGCGATTTCGACGTAAGAAAGATATAACAAAGGAAGAATTAAATCAATAATAAAAAAAGGAAAAGAGAGAAAAAAAATTGACGCAATTTTAAGGGGACACATTTGTTCGTGAAAATGCAACATCTAATTAACGTGTTATTGATAGAATGGTAATGAATTCATCGAATTGAGTCAATGTAACGAGTACTCTTGTGTGTATTGTATTTTAAAATGCATGTGCGGGGGGGGGATAAATTTAGATTCTGAATTCAATTGCGGATCTTGTAACTTCAGGGTCGAATAGAGAAGTGAGTAGAGACCAATCAATCCCTAAGGTTATGCAAGTGGCATGCACTTGAATTAGAAAGGTGCAGCATTTGCAACAGATCGTTATTTCTTAAAGAAGCAACAACGATCCAGTTAGCAACGTGAGTATTACAACCAATGGAATAAACAAATGGTTAGATGGACGAGAGTCAAGTATCGTGTCGTATTTAGTTAAAAAAGCGAGAAAAAAAGAAAAGAAATAAAAAGTGTCGTTTTTCACGTGAAGTTGAATTACTTTGTTGAATAACATTTTTTTACCGTTTTTAAATCGAATATATTACAACGTTTAGTCAATATGATATAATTTAGTACTTACGTGTAGCAAAAAGTACACTTGAAATAAAAGAGAAAATTAATTAATAAATTGCTATTTGAATATCCTACAAAATGTGGATCGTTATTTGTGAAGAGAGAGGCCATGTTATTTTTGTTTTACTCGAAGAATGGTAATTAAAACGCTTTAATATATTTGATTTTAAATAAAATCCGAGAATTTATAATTCAAAATTAGAACAATTTAACATGAAATAAATGAGAGAGTTGGAAAATAGAAAAAAAGGAATAAACATTCATTCTAGCTTATTTTTTATGAACGAGAGAATCTTTTGTTTCGAAAAAAAAAAACAATTAAAAGCGTTTTTTGTCGTGAATTTTATTACGCGTACGATTATCATCGTAATAATTATTATTAATCTTATTATATATTTGATTAAAATTTACTTTTTTTTGTTTTTTTTTTTTTTAAATGACACAAAACAATTATTCGTACGATGCTCTTTTTCGTATTAGTCAACAAAAGTCATAATTTTGTTACCTCAGCGTAAATACGTGCGTATACATATGCATATATATATATATATGTATATATATGTATATG